>NC_068292.1:7942847-8109924 GCF_025860055.1 Xyrauchen texanus | reverse complement strand
CATATTCGCACATTCGCGGACTTCCGCGTTCAATAACTCGTGAATTAAACGTTGTTGCTACACACAACACCTATCACATATAACTACAGATAAAACACCAGAAGCTACAACATAAATTTCCTCAAAACGATCTTTCCTTCGCACTGGACAAAATACATTGATCTCTATGCGCAGGCTGCTAAGAAGGGACCATCTGCAAAGTGCAAACCCGAAGGAAAGCTCGTTTTGAGGAGATTAAAATATTAAAAACAATGTTATTTGTGTAGTAACAATATTCAGCTCATGAGATATTGAACGCGGAACTCCGCAAATATGCGAAGCGAATATAAAAAGCAACTTGCAGACTTGATCATGTAGGACCTTCAGGACCACATAGCCTGGACAGCACCATGAACATAGTCAAGTTTAAAAAAAAAAACCCAACCAGGGTAAAAATAGTTTCAGGGTTGATATTTGCTGCGTATTCACCTAGACTGCTTTAGTGTACTTTTGTGTAGGCTATTGTACATACAGTATGCAAAAATGTTTTATGTAAAACTTACAGTAATTCACCAAAGGGATTTTTTCATGTTCCAAAGGTTGTAGTATGTTCCTATTGACCACACTGACTTACTACAGGTGAAATTTTCACAATAACTCCCTTACTGTACTACTGAAGGGTTGGGGTCAGAATCCCCTGTCTCTTCAATTTAATTATATAGGCTATATCCTTTTTATATATATCCTTTTGAATGATTACTTTATTCTTATTAAAAATTCAACAATCAAGTATGTATCCTAATCATTTCTGTATTCATTTCCTTTTAGGTGCATTCCAGTGTGTGCCCTTGGGTTGTGTTCACATGCAAGGGGCCTTTTGATGATAATTGTCTTGGGATTCAGAGAGCGGCGAGAGAGACTCTGTACTCATGTATTGCATATATATTACATATACATATTGTAAGTAAATCAAAACCAAATAATTTAGAAGCTTTTAACTTCATGAGGTGCAATGGCAAGGTATCTAACACCGGAGACGTCCTTGGTGAATCTGCCTCTGGCTGGACATTCCTTTACAGTCCTTTTTAAAGTCCATCAACTTTTTGACATGTTCAGAAATCCCCTCCTGGAAACTCCCTCTGCATACATTCAGTCTTTTACAGCCAATTGGTCAAACACAAAATCTTGAACTGTCATTATTTCTGGAAGACCCCTTAGGACTTTTGCATATAAAACTCTTTGTCTCTTTGTCTTCTTTTTCTGGACCTTTCCATCATCGCTGTATCTTCTGTATCTCGTCTGCAACACATAGACGGTAATGATGGCATTTTTCTCCTTTCTTTTGCAAAGCTCTTTCTAATACATTTTCAACTCCTCTCTACTCTGCCACCATCATCTGCTTAATAAATGCTTACAACATTCAGTGTGGTATGTTTTTCTTTATAAACCATTTTCATAATAAAACTATTTATAAAAGAAGTTGAGGTGTTTTTCTTAATAAACTATTTTCTCAATATATGGTTACAATGATTATTAATACAAGTGTTTTACAGTAAACACTTTCTTAATAAATTGTTTAACAACTACTTATGGTACCTTTCATTATAAAACCACTTTTTATTAGTTACAATTGTGGTTTACTATGACCCATAAATACTTCATATACCAGAAGCCATGATTAGAATAGAATAATTGCATATTTCACAACAATATCCACATATCTGCATCTATATATCTGTCTTAGTTCACTTGTATAAGTTTGAGGGGCAATTTAAACATAATTTCACCTTATTTTCATTAAGTGAACATCTCATGTGTATTTCTTTAGGGACTGGAGTAAAGGGGCATATTATCGTTCCTGCTTTCCTGGAGTGAAATGTTTTATCAGCCTGTTAAGGTGGACTGCTCTTCTGATAATTAGCTCAGGCCTTCTTCAGCCTCGAAGAGAACTGTTGTTTGTCAGTGTTCTGTGTGTGTGTGCGTTTGATATTCTTTGCAGGTTCTGAACTTTGTGATATAGCCTAAAACATTCTCGGACCCTGGAAGAAGGTCACCACGGACTTAAATCTCGGAAATGGACGACAAATATTCTGATTAACGGCGATATACCCACTTATCTATCAAAAATGTATAATTGTTTAGACATTATGTTGTCTTAGCCAATCAGAAGTAAATGATTATGTAATGCATGTCCTTGGAAAAGGTATACTTGTGTGAGATTTGTTTGTAAGGTAGTGTTGGCTTGCGACCTCCTTGTGACTTTGACACTGGCTCTACCAATTTAACTGCAAACTCTTCTTCAGTAAAATTTTACTTATTTCATTGAATTTCACGACTCCTGGTCTTCTTTCATCATATTATCTGGTCCTGGATCTTACAACTGTACCCCCCCAAACAGTACAATAATCAAATAATTTGTTCCTGTTCCAATGGCTGTAGTGCTTTCCTAGTGATCAGACTGACTTACTACAGGTGAAATTTTGACAATAACTCCCTTACTGTACGTACAATAAACTAATAAGTTCAAGAAAACATTACTGTCATTCCCTTAAAGTATTTTTTCCTGTTCCAAAGGCTGTAGTACATTCCTAGTGATCAGACTGACTTACTACAGGTGAAATTTTCTCTATAACTCCCTTACTGTACATACAATAAACTAATAAGTTCAAGAAAACATTACTGTCATTCCCTTAAAGTATTTTTTCCTGTTCCAAAGGCTGTAGTACATTCCTAGTGATCAGACTGACTTACTACAGGTGAAATTTTCTCTATAACTCCCTTACTGTACGTACAATAAACTAATAAGTTCAAGAAAACATTACTGTCATTCCCTTAAAGTATTTTTTCCTGTTCCAAAGGCTGTAGTGCTTTCCTAGTGATCAGACTGACTTACTACAGGTGAAATTTTGACAATAACTCCCTTACTGTACGTACAATAAACTAATAAGTTCAAGAAAACATTACTGTCATTCCCTTAAAGTATTTTTTCCTGTTCCAAAGGCTGTAGTGCTTTCCTAGTGATCAGACTGACTTACTACAGGTGAAATTTTGACAATAACTCCCTTACTGTACGTACAATAAACTAATAAGTTCAAGAAAACATTACTGTCATTCCCTTAAAGTATTTTTTCCTGTTCCAAAGGCTGTAGTGCTTTCCTAGTGATCAGACTGACTTACTACAGGTGAAATTTTCTCTATAACTCCCTTACTGTACAATTATCAAATATATTTATGTAATAAACATTATTACATGTGTTTATTACATATGTTTATGTAATAAACTGTAATTCACCTATAGTGTTTTTTTATAGTTATATTCCAATGGCTGTAGTGCTTTCCTAGTGATCATACTGACTTACTACATGTTGAATACTGCCAATACCTACCTTACTGTAAGTATACTACAATCATATTATTCTGAAGAAATTATTCTAATTTCACCTTTTTTCATGTTCCAGAGGTTATAGCATGTTCCTAGTGATCACTCTACTCAATTAACTTTGATCAATGTATTAGGTAAAAGTATGTATTACAACTGCTGTTCCTTGTACAACACATTTCTTTCATTGATTAAAGAAATTCAGATACTTTAGATGAATCATATTTTCAACGTTATAAATAAGCAACACCCTTATTGTAATGATTCAAGTTAAGTTTTTATTATGAAGTCCTGAAGAAGTGGATTCTGGAATACAGGATAATGTATGGAATTCAGAACCATGGACAGCGCAGTTTCCAGCGTGCGAAAAACATGTGTTGTGCCAAATTTCAACCCCCGCCAAATTATTACCCTCTATTGGTACGTTTAGGATTAGTTATGGGGAGTGGTTAGGGTTAGGATTAGGCAATCAGGTACTGACGTCAACGAGGGGGGTAATAATTTGGCAAGGGGTCGAAATTCGGCACAACACCGGAAAGGACACGCGCACACACTCATCTTATGTTCAAAATGCATTTCTATAATCACAATTCAGTCACTGCAAAGATTGAAAAAAAAAAAAAAAAACATCTTACCTTAAGTTAGAATAGAGTATTATGCCTTGGCTTGACTTCGATGTGAACCCAAAGTGTGTGAGTGATACACTCTGGTTTAGCTATCGCTTGCTTGCTAGACATTTTTAGCATGACTTCTCAGTTTCTTCTGTTTGGCGCACATGGTTAATTGGCATACGTGCACAGGACTGGTTGGCTCCGCTTGGCCAAAAATAGAACATTTGTGAAAAAATGTTTTGAATTCTGAATACTGGACATGGTGAGGTTAAAAACAATTTAGTGACAATAACATTTTATTTAGAAATATTTATATTTTGCTTTTGATGCTTTCAGAGGGTCTCACCCAGCTAACACAAATACGTGACTGTTACATAACTGCAAAATTTATAATAATATGGGAGGACATTAAGTGGTCTAATTTAAGTTGTCCTCATTGGCCTAAAACTATTTTAGGGACTTTTTCAACGACATATGAACGATACAGACTCAAAAATTTGTGCATTTACTATAGAACAAAGCACAAACAGCAAAAACAGTATGCAAACAGGTTATACATTTAAATGAACAAGGTTTTCCCCAAAAGCACAAAGAACAGTTCAGTGTTTTCCAATTTAACATTTAAATACACAAAGCAATTAGCACTGAAAGATAGAATCTGTATAAGTAGACAGTTTTGTTTAAAAATCGCTCATATATTTTTCTAAACATTGTCACAAAGTTATGTTGTAGCAAGTGCATTATTTCCCTTTAAAAAAATTTTATAACTTCATGACAAGTATCACTATAATCTAGAAAACCTTAGTTTGAAATCATTACTTTTTACATTTAATAATACATATTATTTTGTTTTTCTTCTTCTGAAGTCGTGATTACAATAATTTGTTTTTTAAACTAGGAAACTAGGCCTATTTATGATTATTGCTGAAGGCAGCATTAAACCTCCAAAATGTCAGGTGGTGGTGCAACTGTCTGAACAAATGAACAGACTAAGAAAACAATTTAACATGGTGTCTTAATAATAAAACATTTAAAACAGTGCCATCATTTTAGGTTTGAAGCCTTTCATGTTATTGTTTTTTTTTTTTTTTTTTAATATCAGTAGTTTTAAAGCTATTGAGGTAACTGAGAAACTTTTGTCCAGCAATTTGCATATTCTCAAATATTATTATGAATTTACAAGGTAATAACAGTAAACATGATAATGAATCATCCAGAGGAGCCTAACTGATCTCTTTGGCAGAGTGAAAAAGTTTGTAGAGGTCTCTCAAATACTGATAAAAAATGCTAATTTCAAGTATGGGTAGGTTGGTGGTACACTTTCCATGTCAGGTGGTACAACATAATATTTTTGTTGTACCACCTGACATAAAACTGAAATTAGTTTAAACACTTTAAAATATCATTTAACATCTGAAAATTGTTTAAACACGTTGTCTTCAAGAGTGTTGATGTCATTAGAAGTCTTACCAAGTGAGGCTGGATCCGAACTGGAGCTGCTGTAATCTCTAGTAAAATATGCTGAGCATCTTGAGATACAAACAACGAGACAACAGGAGAAAGATTAGCATTGCTGCTGTTCATATTATTTCAGGCAAAAGATGGTCATGTGCACTTTTTACTATTTCATCACATAGTACAAAATTATGATATGTGTTAATTGAATGCTTAGCTAAAGAGATGTGTCTTTAATCTAGATTTAAATTAGGATAGTGTTTCTGGGCCCCGAAACATTATCAGGGAGGTTATTCTAGAGTTATTCCCTTACATTCTATAGGAAATCATCTGATTTTAATGAGAAAACATGGCCCAACGAGTCGTCATTTTAATTTAGTGCATTTTTATGTCTATGCACAAAAAAGGGGCTGACATTTAAGTGTTTTTTAAGGTTAGCACTGTTATGGGGTTAACAGCTGTCAGATCCAGGACCAGATATGATGAAGAAGACCAGGAGTCGTGAAATTCAATGAAATAAGTAAAATTTTACTGAAGAATAGTTTGCAGTTAAATTGGTAAAGCCAGCGTAAATGTCACAAGGAGGTCGCAAGCCAACTCTACCTTACAAACAAATCTCACACAAGTATACCTTTTACAAGGACATGCATTACATAATCGTTTACTTCTGATTGGCTAAGACAACATAAAATCTAAACAATTATACATTTATACTTTATTCTTTAGAGACATACACATGAAAGAAGTAAGATTTTGTGAACTAGATCATGTAAATCACATAGAGGTTGACCCCTGTAACCTTTACTTGGTCAAGAAAAATCAGACACCATAATGCACTTAAAAATATAATGGTAGAAATGCTGACAACAAAATATGATTAAAACAATATATGAATCACTCTTTGAATATAGTAATGATTATATTGTTGAATATAGTAATGATTATATAACTTGATTCACACTTGTTATAGGAATAATGTAAAAACTGAAAACGATATATAGATATAGTGAAGAGACAAGGGATTCTGACCCCAACCCTTCAGCACAAAATATAATTAATAATATGAAACTAAGATTAACTCAGTAAACTACATGCATGCATGAACTAAATAATTTTGATCACACATAGTATTTACATTACAACAGTACATCATCAGACATGCTAATTTACATGGATTCCAAACACACCATAATTTTTCAGACAACAAAGCAAAAGCAACTTACATTTAAGCAAGCTAACATAAACCCTTCTTCTTAACTCTTACAACAGTTATCTCGTACCACAGATAACATCTGCTCTTATCCTTCTAATCATTACCTTGTCACCCTAGGTAATTAAGTTTAAATGTCATCTTCACTGCCACTTTGACTGGAATCATATGTGTCACATACATGCAAATCATGATGACGCGTTTGGTGTTGAAACGTAGATGACACAGCATTTCTAATCAATTTCATTACACATGGCCACAAACACAAGATCAACAAGAACGAGCAAACTATACAAATTACCATCATCATCGCATTTGTCACATTACTAAAAATACCTTTAAACCATCCCCATCCAAAAGAGAATGAATTAGTTTCCCGATCTGTCAGAGTCTTTGACATGAAGGTCAAATTATGTATCCCTTCTTCAATGACATGGCCTTTTGCATCATTATCTGGAATGTATGTGCAGCACGTTTCTCCCACTATCACACAAACTCCACCTTGTGATGCCGTAAGTTGGTCTAAAACTAAACGATTCTTCAGAACCGTGAGTCTTAGTCCTCTCAGCTCCTCCTTGATGCCTTCCATCATAATATTTGTCGTGTCAATGAAAGAAATCAGTTCATACCTGGTTACCTGTACCTCTTCCATTACTGATGCAACACCTATTCCAGGCACAAAAAAAGCCAGCAATTTCTCAGCTATGTTCCAGATGTGATGATTTCTTGGCACTGGGCTGTCTTGCACAATGTTAAGCAGTCCCCTTTTCTTTCGTTTCATAACTTCATGTGGTTGGTGCTGTATGACCATTGCTCCTCCATGCAGTTGAACTAGAGCACATGTTCCTGTCCAGTTTATAGGCAGAGACACATAGATTGCATACCCACACTGCCAGTATACATTTTCTAGTACTCCTGTGCCCTCTTCATCTGGTACATGCACAGTTGCACAAGCAGCCTTACATGCATCACGTATGGCTTTGTGTGATGTCAAGTATTTGAAAGCCATTATAGCTTGTGTCGAACTCCCTACGGCAATAGTATGGTCAAATAAGCATCTATAACAACGTCGTTGTGTGATAGGATTAGTGTCGTTCTCTTTGTAGATTACGTTGCATTTACTCTTTGGTGTTTCCCCTAAAGCATAAGTTCCTGAAACTCTGCTGTAACATGTGAGATTAGTTGGTATGTTCCGAACAGTTGCTGCCTTGCCAAACACTCTTTTTGTCACCTTCATTGTTGTCCATTCCTTGTTGTTTAAATAGAGCATAGTTTTGTCGTTATATAAAGTTGCTGACACAGCCACTGTAGCCATGAAGGTTGATGTGTTGTGATCTTGGTGCGGCCACAAGTCCGCTCCAGCGGTACTGTGCTGCGAACTGTGTGCACACGTAGCAGTTCGAAACCCACTTTTCTTTGCTGTATGGTTGGTTAGTCTCCACCACAGGTTCGTAGCATATGGATGAGGAGGGCTGGGATGGTCCATCCAGGACTCAGATAAGCTTGCTAAAAATCTTCTGCTGTTTCTCGTACTCGTCTCGGTCGCAAAGTATGGTTAACTGAAGCAGTACCATTCATCATCATCCTCACAGGATCAGGATCAATGCCTTTTTTTGGAGTGAGCAGTAAAACAATCAATAATGACAGAACAACCAGTACGCAAGTCGTAGCTTTCAGACCGCAGTGTCCAAGAAGTGTCATAGGATGCCATGGTCGTCGGTGTTGGTCCATATTGCTCCCAGTGGCCTTAATTGATCTGGGTCATTCAAGTCCAGCCCGTGTCACTGCGTGTTCAGCTCACAATACACTGGCTGTGTGTGCCTGTCTTTCCCAGAAATAATTGATTATTTTCATTCCCCCCCAAAGAAAGTATGAATAACAATGAAAAGTTACCACAGGCCTTGATGAGAACTTTGTTTTATCTTATCACAAGTGGCGATAGGGTAAAAATGTTGTCCATCCCCAAACTTTCCCATAAGAACGTTTGTAATCATCTGCTGGTCAGATGAAGTCAGAAACAATGACTCTGTGAGACAGAGCAAAGGACAGACGTTTAGTGAGACAGTATTGATATATAGGGATGTGGACGGCATAGTCAGACTTTGACACTATCTCTCACACTGTAGAATGGGGAGGCTTAAAAAAGGCACAAAACCTGTAAAATCAGATCTAGGGTCACAGGCTGGAGGGATTGATTCTATGATAAAGACACTGCAGAAAGCTGATATTTTGAATAGAAACACAGAATATTTCTCACAGATATGGTCCCAACTTGCCATAGATTTACTTAATGAAGACACACAGAAAAATCACCATTGGTTATGGGTCGTCTGGAATCATAACCGCAGAGGCCTGAGAGAACAAGTACATCTGGCTGCAGAAGCGCCTTTGGAATCCCCACATCATACCAATGGGACTGAAGAAATCCAACCCGCAGATCAAGGTAAAATAATTAAATCACAATACTAAAATAAATAAGAAGCTTTTACAGTGTGCTTATTTATTTTAAAAATGTATATTATTTGTTTAAGATAACAAAAGTATTACAAGTTTTTATTCGCTTTGGTACTATTTTCACAAGATGTACATTTTCCAAACTCTTAGTGCTAATATCACAACAGATCATCAAAAGTGCATTTTTAAAAACAATTTCATCATGTTTTCAATTGTGTTAGTACAATTCACAAAATCACAAAGTATCCTTTTCACAACACAAAATAAGTGTTTCATCTACATTATTGTTTCATTCACAGTAACTGCCTTTCAAATAGCTCTTACTATCAAACTTTTGATTTGCATCTCTTTTTGTTCAGTTTAATACATTTGTCTATTATTTAATCCAACAGATCTTAATGGTTAATCAATTAATCATTTGGTAAACCTATAGATTTTCATTTCAGCAATATACAGTATATGGATTTTGAGAACTACAGAAATAAAATGTGTGTTTGTATGAACATTTACGTAAATTACGTGTAACCACACATGAGGAATACTCGTTATTGCTAATTGATTTCACATAGTGGTAACCACAACTGGCCACTATATACATAAAAGTGGGGGTGTAAACACTGGCATTTTCTTTCAACATGGAGCAGGATAGACAGCAAGGAATAGGAAGAGCTCGTGGACAAGGGATCCGTTAGAGAGGTCAGAGAGGTCAGAGAGGTGGGCATGGGGCCCGTCAAAGGGTTGGTCATCAGAGAGAGGGAGACAGAACTGTTGTGTCTAATGAAGTCCGGGCCATCATCGTTGATCATGTGGTGAACCGAGGCCTTACTATGGCAGAGGCTGCCAGATTAGTTGATCCAAATCTAAAAAGATCAACTGTCAATTCTATCATCCAAACTTTTCACCAAGAAAACCAGTAAGTGTGGAGGATGTATACTATATTACATTTACAGTAAATTGTAATGCATGTAAATTAATCAGACATGTTACAGTATTGGTACAGTATGATTTATTGACAGTATACTCTTTTATGCTTAGAATTGACAGAAAACCCCATAGTGGTGGCCGTGTGCTGACCGACCAGCAAGAGAGGGCAGTGGTGGAAATGGTGAGGGCCAGAAATGATATACGGCTGTCAGAAATAAAGCAGGCAATTGAGGAAAACAATGACACCTTTGCCAATGTGGCATCCATCAGCCTACCAACAGTAGGCCGCCTTTTAAAGAGGCACCAGGTATCAATGAAACAAAGTTACCTGGTGCCTTTGGAGAGAAACAATGACCGGGTGAAACAATTAAGGGCTGAGTATGTTAAGGTACAGCACTATATAATGTATTACTGTTACTATTTGATGCATCACTTACATCATATGTATATTGGAACAACACTGTAAAAAGAACTAACCAA
Organism: Xyrauchen texanus; assembly: GCF_025860055.1. Classification (NCBI taxonomy): domain Eukaryota; kingdom Metazoa; phylum Chordata; class Actinopteri; order Cypriniformes; family Catostomidae; genus Xyrauchen; species Xyrauchen texanus. Next base: position 8,099,432 of record NC_068292.1, on the reverse strand, counting down.
AATATATTTTTTAGAGGGTTATGGTGCTTGACGCTGATGTGAACCATCACAAGTAAATTTTTGTTGATGAAGCGGGCTTTAACCTGGCCAAAACTCGTCGCCGTGGACGGAACATCAGTGGCCAACGGGCCACTGTCCAAGTGCCTGGACAACGTGGAGGAAACATCTCCATGTGCGCAGCTATCTCTGAAGATGGTGTCGTAGGATGTAGGCCATTGCTTGGTTCCTATAATGCTGCACATCTTATTGAGTTTCTCAATGAAATCGAGCCGGCCTGTCAAGGTGAAGGGGTCACCTATGTAATTGTCTGGGACAATGTGAGGTTCCACTACGCAGAGGTAGTTCAAGCATGGTTTCAGGCCCATCCCCGATTCATGACCCTCTACCTGCCTCCATACTCTCCTTTCCTCAACCCTTTTTTCAGCATGGAGGTGGAAGGTCTATGATCGCAAACCCCTTGAGCGTGCCACCCTCCTTCAGGCCATGGATGATGCATGTGATGACATCAGTGTAGACCAATGTCAAACATGGATTCGTCACGCCAAAAGGTTTTTCCCAAGGTGCATGAACAATGATAACATTCATTGTGATGTGGACGAGAATCTATGGCCAAATGCTCAAGACAGGCTTGATCCAAATTAATGTAATGTGTGCATTAAATGTTATGTTTTGTTCTCATTTAGTTACATTTCATTATAGAAAGTATACCTATGTTACAATTATATCTGAAAAATAAAAACTATAGTAATTTGCCCAAATGATTGTAGAGGATGTCTTCATTGATCCTTCACTTGATTACACATATGATGGATATTTTGGAAATTATAGATTATGTAAATGTTGGGTAATGTAAGTGTATTGCCTAATGTGAAAACTGTGTAATCTGTCTTTTATAGTACTGTAGCATATTAATTTCAGCACTTCTAAGGCCGATTTGAAACATGTATCTTGCATTCTTTGCTTTTGGATGAACTGATTGTTAAAAGTACTAAGTTGAAAGAAGATCATACTGCTGTGTTTCTGTGATTAAACCAAATGTTCTATTTGTTATTACATATTACAATAATCTTGCTTTTGAAACAATGATTATGTGGACTGAAAAATGTGTAACTGTAATGAAAGCATGGGATCATGTTTTCAAAGAATGACTAGCTGTGTTACAAGTGTGATCAGTTTAAATTTTTGTACTAAGAGTTTTGAAAATGTACACCTTGTGAAAATAGTACCAAAGCTAATAAAAAACTGTAATTAAATATAGAATTACTTATTTTAATATAGGGATATTTTCTGTTTAATTTTTGTGTTACTTTAAATAAAAGTGTGGTTATTTTATATTATTGCCTTTTTTTTATATTGAGATTCAGTAAAATTATTGCTTTTAATTTAAAAGTATAATAATAATAATAATAATAATAATACAATTCAAAAAATAATTAAAAATAAGTAATTAATAACTATATATATATATATATATATATATATATATATATATATATATATATATATATATATATTTGTTTTTTGGTTGTTTGTTTTTAAGGACCAACATTTTTATTTCGGTGCATATTCATTCCTAATATTTTCTTTATTCATAATAAATAAAATATTTTTTCAGTCATTTTCCATTTATAAATGAAACGATTGGTAAAATTTGCACATAACAAAACATTTATTGTATTGGAAAAATGTATTAATTGATTCAAGTGATCTACCACAGATACATAAGTGGCAGATGTGGAAACCCAGTTTGACACAGAGATTTTGAAAAGAGAGACAGACTTCGACTCATAACCTATTTACCAAGAGCCAGATACTGACTCTGAGGGTCTAAAGAGTACACCTGAGCCCACAAAGGTACAGGAAGGAGAGCCTGGAGTAAATGTTCAGAGACAATGTCCAGAGGTACCAAAACAATTTGTTATCTCTATGAAAAGAAAAATGTGGAATGGGATCAAGCCACGAATATGGTCCTCAAAATTAAGACCACCTTGGACAGACGATGTGTATGACAGCTTTAAAGAACAAAATCCATGTTGTACTATCTCATTTAAATATCAACATGTCAAGACTTCCTGGAGCAGAAAAAAAAACCTTCCATATTTACATATAAAGGCAGTGTGCACATTTTCAACTTGCCCAGCCAAATACACTTTCACAATGCAAAATAATCCTGCTGCACTGGGAAAATGTGATGTGAAAATGTTAGTCCAACAAACTGGAGATATACACCACAAACTTTCAGAGAAACAGGCTAGGTCAGCAACCAAACTAAAAAGAGGGAAAATAGCAAAGGCCCTAACGCATGGACCCAGTCAGTATTTTTACAGCGCACTGCAATCAACACCAAATGAGCAGCTCCTGGCTGGGAACATGACGGAATCTCTCAATAAAAAAGTGTTGAAAGTTATAGGCTCAGAAATGAGGAAAAAGGAGTCCATTCACTTCAATGTCATGATGGAAATATACTTAATGCAGACATTGCTCAAGGAATGTGACACAAAATACTTCAAGGTACCGGCTACGTACAGCTTTTCAGTATGAATCCGTTCATTGTTCATTCGTGCACCGAGCTTGGCATCAGCATTCTTGTGCATCATTTGCGAAGTAAGTCTCCTGTGTCCCTCTATCTTGATGCCACTGGAGGAGTTGTGTCAAAAATACCGGAACAGCCGAAGCGTGTGCTGTACTATGCACTCGTTCTTCCAGGGAACGCTAGAGATGCTCCACCTCTTCCCATCTGTGAAATGCTCTCCAACAATCACTCAATACCACCAATCACATTCTGGCTCATGCAATTTACACTGCATTTGTCAAAATACACACAAATAAATGTTCACCAGGTCGAGACTGATTACAGCTGGGCTTTAATACAAAGTGTAATGCTTGCTTTCAACAAAGAGCACATCAGCTCTTACCTCGACGGAGCATACAAGTTCTGCATTGGGAAAACATCATGGGATGAAATTAAGTCATATACTGTCTTGCACATTTGCTCTGCACACATTTTGAAAGCTGTCAGACAGGCAATCTCTAGGCAAACAGATGACAAAGGACTGAGAGACTTTGCCACGTATGCTTTCGCAAGACTCCAAAATGCCAACAACATGACTGAATCAAGAATTGTGTTCCATGCATTTTGTGGCCTGCTCACAACCCCACAAAACACAAACCTTGTCAAAGAAAGTCTGTGTGTTTTGGAGAGTGTCATTTCAAGATCCAAAGAGGATACACTGGAAGAAACTTCCCAATCTGAAGACTGGGAAATGTGTGAAAGTGAAGAGAGAAGACATGCAATGACCATCATTGGCAGATCACCATTCACTGCTTTCTTCCAGCAGATCATGAAAGAGCTGAAGGAAGAAGAGGAAGGTGATGAGACATGTTTGGCCAAAGAGGACAACCCATACTTTTGTCCGGGCATCCTCACTGTCCTCTTTGATACCTACCTTGCCATTTTTCCTCTTTGAAGTGGCTTGCTGTTGGGAGACCTGACTACCGGTAGGTATGAATCTTGTGAACAGGATTTGGTGACAACATTGACACTACCAATTGTCAAACATTCCATAATGCATAAAGAACAAAATGTCAAACCAGGAATCTTCATAAGAAAAATGCATCAGTCTCTGCAAACAAGACATGCAGAGCACATCATTCTACATAACCTTCCTAAAAACTGTTGCTCCAGCCTGAGCCACCTCTGAACCTTGATCAGTGTCAAGAAACTTGGATGAAGAAGAAGGAAGAACGTTTCCCAAACACCAAATCCAAATTCTTTTCTGTTCCTCAGAGAATGCCTGTTCCACCAAAAAAGAAAAGAAGGATCCACAAAGATAAGCCAAAAAGCCACAAACAGTCAAGTCCTGAGCCAATGCAGCTTCCTGCAGAGGCACTCCCTGTAGAGGAAGAGGTAATTAAGTTAGTACAACAAATGAAACTATTTATTGCATATATTCAGCTAACTTATTATTGACTATATGAAGTGTGTAACATTCACAGATTGACATGTTATGGACAAAACCGCACAATGAACTGGTTGTAGCCATTGTGAAATCTGACGATCAGAATCTGGAGTTCCTGTTACGTCACGAGGAGTTCCTAACACTGAAGCCGCATGACTGGTTATTTGGAGAGGTACACATATCATAACAAAAATATCTAGTAAATACAAAATTGTACTATATATACATTTATAAACTATAAAAAATGTTGTACCTAAGAAAAAGTAAATGCCAGATACTAAATGTTTTTTTCTCAATGTACGTACTAATTTAAATAAATTGAATAATTGCAATGATTTATCTTTTTTTTCCCCAGACGATTGAGTGCTATTTAAGAGCTGTACTTAATGCAAAGGGTGCAAATATCTACCAGCTAAGCCATTACACCACAGGTGTCATTTTAAATGGCCCAGAAGACCAGGTCATACGACAAGGTTTGAAAAAAGTGAGTGCAACTACTTATGATTCTGCATTTTTATATGTCCATGTATTTTACAGTACACAAATACGTTTATTTACATTTCTGATATATAGGTCAACTTTGAGCAATATGATGGGGTCATCTCTGTTGTAAATATCAGACACATGCACTGGAGGTTTGTGGTAAGTAAAAATATATTATAAGTAAAAAATACAATTATTGTGTTGTATGACTATTACAGATAAACATTGATACAGCCATACAGAAATGTTTGACCTTTTCACAGACATTTAATTGAATGACTAATTCTTATTTTTTTTTTTTATATTTAGTGTCTACATGCTACAACTAACACCATTTTCATACTTGACCCTCAACGTGGTAGTGATGAAATGAAACTTGCCACACAAGCATGCAAAAAATTTGTGTATGTTATGTTGTTTAAAAAATCTGTAACCTTTTTCGATCTACAACACTAATATTGGAATATTAGCATATGGATGTTGCTGAAGACCACCACAACCCCACACACTGTATTTTTCCTACAACAGGGAATATTTCAGGAAGAGAGGAAACCAGCATGGAAGAAAAGACTGGGTGGACACTATGTGGAAGCCTGGGACAATACACCATTCGTTCCAGGAGGATGCTTTCAGCTGTGGTGTCTTTGTGATGCAGGTAAATGGAGGGAAAACTACTTTACATAAACACTGTTCTCACATTTTCCCATATGAGACTAGTAATGTTCTCCGCTCTCCTTCTAGATGGCCAGGCAGGTGGTGGAGCACTTTCCAAAAATTCCTGAGAGCATCAACATAATACCCAGCAAAGAGGAGATGTGCCACATCAGGAAAAATGTTGCCAAAACAATTTTGCAGGCATCAGGTATTGGCAAACTATTTTGAAAGAACAATTTATTTCCAGAGACAGAGTGATGGAGTATAATTATCTACATTATCATAATTGCAGTGTCGAGAGGTGAGTATTGCTCTGTATGTGGACAAAAAGACACTAAGGACCAAACAGAGGAGCTCTGCACCTGGGTATTCTTTATGTCATTATTGCCTATTTGTTGAAAGTGAAAAGAAATTGAAGAGAAAATGAGTTTTCACAAATACATTTCATAATTACAACAGTTTCTGAATAAATCTAACAATGTCCTATTTTTCTTCCAGGTTCAATGTGAATTATGCCAGAGGTGGTTTCATGTCCAGTGCCTCGAAATTAATCTGCCACCAAAAGAGGAACCATGGATTTGTGGTTTGTGTTTGTAAGCTATTCAGTTAGAGGAGCTCATGCTAAAAGTGTGTTTAAATTGTAAAAAATATGTATGTATTTGATGAAGCAAAAAAAAATACATACGTATATATATTTTCTTGCTTATGCTTTATCATTTAATCATTTGTATATTAAATACCATTTAACCAAATCTAATCACTCATATTGTAAGAAACATTACTATTAGGTTGATGTGTTTACCATTACTATCATTTGAAATGTATGCTTGCTGCTTTTCTTTTATTAATTTGTATGCCTCAAATGTAGCTGACTGATTTAGAAGTCTGTAAGTGTCCATAGACAGACCACAAATGCTTGAATGTCTCAGAATAAAGTGACAAATGAATGTTCTCTTAGCTAAACCTCTTGCAGAAGGGACATGTTGTGCAGTTCTGTATTGTGTATTGTATTAAGATGAACATAAAATAAACAACTTTCTGACTGACACTTTTAGGGTACCAGACAATGTGTGTATGCCTCACCCCACTTGTCCTGGCAAATTATCTGCGCCCCATAATTCCCTTTATAAAACAGACAATATCATTTTCCTTCAATTACTTAATATCAACAAAATATCTCAACATTGCTGATTCCAGATTCATTTCTGGAAGCCGGGCTAAATTAGCAAGCACTGTTACTGCATTCAGATATCAGATACAGACATTAAAGAATACATGAAAAGAACATTTCAGTAATTACACTGGTAACTTCTATAACAAAGTAAAATCTCACAAGCCTAGAGAAGTCATTCAACTCACGTGATATTTAGAAAGAAAAATATTGATGAATACCTAGATAAGTCACTTATTACATTTACATTGAAGCAGCAGTTTATTCCAAAATCCACACCCAAAATAAACATCATGTTTGCTGTCATGTTTTCTGAGTACTTGTCAATAATCTGATGGATTCAGTACCACGGACAGTAATATTTCTGCAGGACTGTAAACATCAATCAATGTACATGAATTGTGTTATTGTTAGAGTTCCATGTTAAACACAGATGTCATACAACAGGAAAACATAAAATAGAGTTTAGCCATTCTTTTTATTCAACACCTGGAGAACACTGTTACACAGTCTTTATCACAGATAAAAACAGAAAAACAGAGGTGAATAAAACAGCAAGACATGGGCTGTAGTATGTTCTGTAGAGTCCAGACAAGATGATCCAAATTGCTTTGTAGCAGTCGTCTCGATGCTTTTCAAAACCTTTTGAAATAAATCATATGTCATTATTAAAACCACCACACTTACACAGTTCTTTTTCATTTTTTTTTCTCAAATAAATAAATAAATATAAACGGTTGTAAAATGAAGCAATTAACTATGTTCAGGAGATTAAACATGATTTTCCTTTCTACAGTCTGGATTGTTACCAAATTAGTTCATGTACAGATTCATTCATTATTATTTCATAAACACATTTTTAAACACCATCATTATAATGCAGGTTTTGTTGCTAAAGGACATTCTATAGCATCAGAACACATAATGTGAGAGATATTTGCCAGTAGGCTACATCTGCAGTTGGCTAAAATGTAGTTGTCTGTTTGCACACGATGAAAAACAATATGAACTTTTTAGACGGTCCCTATCTTGGTTACGACACACATTGAATATTCATCTCTAAAGTACATGCTTAAAAATATACTTGCCCATTTTGATCGATTGTAAAAAATGTTGTAGTTCACAACCTTTGTTGTCAATATCATGTAGCTGCTTCGAATCTGAAAAAATAAAAATAAAAATAGCTTTATTGACTATTTAATTGAAAAAGTTCTTTAACGCGAATGTGCGAATGTGCGAATATAAAACCAACTTTACCTTAAGTAGGCAATTGTCCAAGAATATGCTCTAAACGAGAGCGGAGTCGTTCCAAAATGTGGTCAAGCAGCAGTTCCTTAGAAACAAAAAAATGGAGGTCAGAAAAATCAGCAGCATTAATGAACATAGGCTACAGTAATTACATTTTAAACCCTAACATGCTCTCAATAATTTACATGCAGTTGCAGGGCTCAATATTCAGCAATATGTTTAAAGCAATGGTTATTATCTTAGAACTATGGTAAGAGTATATTAACTTAGTAGTAGGCTCGTAGTAAATCACTGAAAACTCTCACAACGGATGAATCCCCAACTTTAGCTTATTCATTACTATGACTTATCCAACCGATTCCCTAAAGCTAATATAGTCACTCCAAGTCTGGCGTGATGTAACTTTATCCTACTCTGAAAAGCGTTTGGGATCATTGACCAGCCTACAGGTATGGTCAGTAATGTATAGGTAATCTGCAGACAGCCGTTTAGGCTATATCACACAAATACCCCGCTGTAACGTTACGTTATGCTGTATGTGTTGACTCTTTTAACCGTATCCATCTACATTGATGGCTCCCAGTCTGTATGTGAGCTTCTACCATTGAATTTTTTTTGTCGTTTTAATATATATATATATATATATATATATATATATATATATATATATATATATATTTGGCCAAATCAAATGTTTTATTGTCAAGATTCATCTCGGAGCTGTTGGCTTCGTTCCAGGCTTAAACCAATTTATAAACGTTAATGTAGTTATCTTTCAGCCAAAAAGTGGGCGGCCACCGTTGAGCTCTAAAGTTATCTTGCTAGCTAACTGTTAACGTTATAACGTGTTGCCTAGCTGACTTACCAACATAGAGAGTCGACGAGTCACACAAACCGTAGCTATGTGTTCCAAAAATAATTAGCAACAACATATTTCTGTCCTGTCGAACCCTGAGAGTACATACATAGTACATAAACAGCAAACTTACCGGAGCGCCTTCGTTTTCTCTAGAAGTCATCTTTACAGTTTAATATCCGTGGTGCCCGATCGACTTCTTGGATCACGACAGAGAGGTCGTCGTGCTCTGATAGGCCCGACGTCGGCTCCTGGGTAGCCCGGATGTTAACTTGAATTTTTCGATCTGAATTTGAGCAGTCGAATTTGAGATCTGATTTTGAGCAGTCGAATTTGAGATCTGATTTTGAGCAGTCGAATTTGAGATCTGAATCTATTTTATCTGAAATTCTGTAAGTTGATTTATTAATTTTTTTTGTATCTGAATTTGTGAGTATTGAAAAATATTGATCGAAATTCAGGTTTTTAAAATGGAAATCAAGAATTTCCAGGTAAATTCGAATCAAATAAATTCAGATACATGGTTTCCAAAGTAAAATAATTTCAAAGGGGTGAATTCAGAGCAATTAAATTCAGATAAATGTTTTTCACAATAAAATATTTCAAAACGAAGTATTCAGTGGCTGTTAAATTTCAAATAGTTATGTCTCTTATTTGCTTCCATAAATGTGACTACTGTAGGAGCACATCTGATCTCTTCTGGAAGCTGGTTCCAGCTGCGGCTGGCATAATAGCTAAAAGCAGACTCTCCTTGCTTAGAGTGAACCCTTGGTATTTCTAGCTGCTGTGATCCTAATGATCTGAGTGATCTGTTGGGTTTATATTCAGTGAGCATATCTGCAATATATTGAGGTCCTAGCCCATTGAGTGATTTATATACCAGTAATAATACTTTAAAATCAATCCTAAATGTAACTGGGAGCCAGTGTAAAGACCTGAGGACTGGTGTGATATGTTCATATTTTCTTTTTCTGCTCAGAATCCTGGCAGCAGCGTTCTGTATGAGCTGCAACTGTCTTATGGTATTTTTGGGAAGGCCAGTGAGGAGTCCATTACAATAATCCACCCTGCTGGTGATGAAAGCATGCACAAGTTTCTCTAGGTCTTGACTGGAAACAAAGCATCTAATTCTTGCAATATTTTTCAGATGATAGTATGCTGATTTAGTTATTGCTTTGACATGACTACTGAAACTGAGGTCTGACTCTAGAGACACACCAAGATTCCTGACTTGATTTTTAGTTGTTTGACCCCTAGCGTCAAGGTATGCATTCACCTTGAGAACGTCATCTTTGTTTCCAAACACAATGACTTCAGTTTTGTCTTTGTTTAACTGAAGAAAGTTTTGGCACATCCAACTGTTTAATTCATCAATGCATTGGCACAGGGAGTCAATGGGGCTGTAATCGTTAGGTGATAGGGCTAAGTAGATCTGTGTGTCGTCTGCATAGCTGTGGTAAGCAATTTGGTTCTTTTTCATTATTTGGCTCATTGGGAGCATATACAGGTTGAACAGGAGTGGCGCAAGACTTGAGCCTTGAGGGACTCTGCATGTCATGGACGTCCACTCAGACTTATGGTCTCCTATTCTCACATAATAACCTCTCCCTTCTAAGTATGACCTGAACCATTTTAGAACCATCCCAGAAAGCCCCACCCAGTTTTCCAGCCTGTCAAGAAGTATGTTGTGATCAACAGTGTCAAATGCAGCACTGAGGTCGAGTAGTACCAGTACTGATAATTTGCCTGTATCAGTATTTAAGCTGAATATCGTTTATTATCTTTATGAGCCTGTCTCTGTGCTGTGATGCGATCGGAAACCAGATTGAAAATTGTCAAAGTATCCATTTGAGTTCAAGAATTTGTTCAGCTGATTGAAGACAACTTTTTCAATGATCTTGCCTATGAAAGGAAGATTTGAGATCGGTCTATAGTTGCTTAATATGGTCTTATCCAGATTGCTCTTTTTCAAGAGGGGCTTGACAACTGCAGTTTTCAGGGAGTTTGGAAAACTGCCAGAGAGAAGTGAAGAGTTGATCACTTCTAGGAGATCTGCTTCTAAACAGTTGAACACACTTTTGAAAAAAGATGTGGGAAGTGCATCAAGGGCGCAGGTTGATGTTTAAGTTGCTGTACAGTTTCTTCCAAAATTTTGCCATCAATTTCTTTGAAATCAGACATAGTAACTACTTTCTCAGGTTGTGGTTTGATTTGTCTGACCCCAGCACAACTCAAGGATGTGCTGATCACCTTTCTGATATTATTGATTTTTTCAGAGAAGAAAGAAGCAAACTCACTGCACTTGCTGTCTGAGAGCATTTCACTGGGAATCTGGCTTGGGGGGTTTGTCAGTCTCTCTACAGTCGCAAAAAGAGTTTGTGTGTTGTTTAAGTTGCTGTTTATAATATTCGAGAAGAAAGTCTGTCTAGCTTTGCCTAGTTCCATATTAAAAGCATGGATGCTGTCTTTGTAGATGTTATAATGGACAAGTTTTGTCTTCTGCCACATGCGCTCTGCTTTTCTGCATTGTCTTTTCATATTTTGCACTGCTGTTGAGTTTCTCCAAGGTGCTTTTTGTCTTACACTCTTCTTCCTGACTTTCACAGGAGCAATATCATCAATTACACTTTTAACTTTTGAGTTAAAAGAATCAAGGAGAAAATCAACAGAGTCAGCAGATATACTTTGTGTTAAAGATATAGCCTTCATAAATAGTACACTAGTGTTCTCATTTAAGCATCTCTTCTTGACAGACACAGATCTAGCTTCAATGGCAGGAGAGATCAATATATCAAAGAAAATACAGAAATGATCAGACAGTGCTACATCCTTAATAACAATCGATGAAATGTTTAGACCCTTACTGATAAGTAAATCTAGAGTGTGTCCATGATTGTGTGTGGGTCCATGTACATGCTGAGTCAGATCAAGTTTTTAAAACAGTTATGATTTCTTTTGTCATATTGTTTTCTGCATTATCTATGTGAATGTTAAAGTCTCCAGCGATGGCAAAACAGTCAAACTCTGAGGTAATTGTTGATAACAGTTCTGTAAAGTCCTCAGCAAAGGCTGGAGAGTATTTTGGAGGCCTATAAATAATGATAAGTAAAATGCGTGGAGCACCTTTTAACACACTACCCAGATATTCGAAAGACGGGTAATTCCCAAATGATATTTGCTTACATTGATAGACATCTTTAAAAAGAGCAGCTAAACCCCCATCTCTCCTACCTTCTCTGCAGACACTCAAATAAGTAAAGTTAGGAGGCGATGTTTCATTAAGGACTGTTGCACTACAGCTGTCTTGTAGCCAAGTTTCATTTAGAAACATAAAATCCAGGTTGTATGTGCTTATTAAGTCGTTGACTAGAAGTGATTTATTTTTAAGTGAGCGGATGTTTAAAAGTGCTAACTTAACCGTTTTTGTCCCCACAGCAATCTTAGTTTGGCGTGTAATAGGCACCAGATTAGATGGGTTTGCTGAACGGCTTTTGAAGGCCTTAGACTTTCTATCATGTAATCGAACAGCAATAGAGAAAGATACAGGCACACTGGGTTCCCGCTTGTTTTGTAAACATTTGAGAAAGTTACTGTTATCATAGCGGGGACCCGACACATATCACTGAGAGCTGGTATCAGTTGTTTTTGGTTCACCTTGAGCAGATGGAGGAGGGTGTGAGCCCTGGCGTTGTGGCAGAGGTCGAAGAGCTCTCACAGGAGGAGGGGGAGGGCGAGCTGGGCCCGCAGGTGGTTGAGGGGCCTGACGTTTTTTACTTGATATCTGGGGGCTTGCAGCAAAAGAGTGGGATAGTTTGGTTCCAGCATACACCAGTTCTTCCATTTTCTCTGAGAAACACAGATGTGGAGATGCTGGAGAGAGGGATAACGTGTCTGGTGAGAGGGGCTGTTGCTCTGGTGTTATCGGAGGCTGTAATATGCTGTCCTGGTTTCCCTGGATGTTTTCCAGAAAGTCGTCCTTGGGTGCTGAATCTTGGAGCAGTTCTAATATGTCACAGTCTGTCTGTAGTGAACTTTGTGGGCAGGGCTCAGATGAGATTGTGTCCATGAGCAGAAATTGTTGTGGCTGAGTGGTGTTATCATTGTCCTTGTGTGATTTGTCAACTGCATGTCCATTCAGGTGCTGAAGTGAAGTCATGTGGTCATTCATACTGTGTCCAGGTGTGTGTGTGCCATTCAGATTGAGTGGATTGGCACACACTGCAGAAGGATGATTGAGGGAGAAGTAGATATTGTCCTTTAGCACTCTTGAACCAAGTTTGTTTGGGTGGTGGCCATCCTGTCGAAACAGTTGCCTCTGACTCCAGAAAAGATTGAAGTTGTCAATGAAGTGAACTCCTTTTATATTGCAGGTTTTTTGCAGCCATGTATTAAGCCCAAGCAACCGTGAAAACCTGTTTGTTCCTCTTGCTGGAAGTGGTCCACTGATGAATGTTTGAACTTTCAGTCTTTTAAGTGTTTCAAAAAGTTCACTTAAATCCTTCTTAAGGTGTTCTGACTGCTCTTTATGAATATCATTCTTCCCCACATGAATGATGAGTCGATTTGCAGTCTTATGTTTCATAAGAATGTTCTGAAGTTCCCTGTTTACATCCGAAGTTGTTGCTTGTGGAAGGCAGCATGTAGTTGTATCCCTGCTGCTAATGTTTCTGATTATGGAGTCACCCACTATCAGAGTCCTGGGCCCGGCTGCGCTCTGAGCTGAATGCCGCTGTCTGCTCGACCTTGAGCGCCAGTTGACATCGGTGTTAGCTACTGGCTGATTCAGTCTGTGTTCGATCACATTCATCACGTTTGGGGATTCCTCATTCATTAATACTTCAAATCTGTTCTCAAGATGTATAGGCAGTGGTAGGAAACCAGTGTTTGCAATCCTTGTCAGAGCCGTATCTGGGGTAGAGGATGCTACTGCGGCAATATGAGATGCTCGTGACAATCTGATGTCTCCAGTGAATTTTGGTCTCGCTCCCTGTTTTTGCCATCGATTTGTAAGTTGATCGGCTTGTTTCTCTACACTCAGTATGGCCTGTCGAGGAGCCAGTGATTCATGTGACTCACCGGCTGTATGCTGAGGGCGTCTATGATGAAGCTCTGTTGTGTGTTCCGTCTGGTTTGGTGGTCCTGTAAATAACTTTGTTTCAAGAACTGCAATCCTTTGTAAAAGTCTGTGGCAGATAGCGCAGCAAGTAGATTCCAGAAGAGGCATTTTCTCTTATCCTTTTGAATGTAGGCAGTTGTGTTTTCCCTTCCCTGGAATGAAAACTTTCAGTGGGAGGCTGGTCGGATAAAAGAATTCAGCTTTTTTTTTGTAGTAGTCCAAGCTTTTGAGCACTGTGCTGATTTGTTTAAGTTAAAATTAGTTAAAATTAGTTGATAAAAGGAGATAAAATATGAAAATATAAAAGCGATAGAGCAAAGCGCGGAGCAGTAAGCAAGAGCGTCCGAACAGAAGCTGAGCAGGAAGTGTCAAGAGAGAGAGAATAAGAAACCAAGGTTACCGTAGTAAAACCAAGGTTATTTTTTCTAAGGTACTGTTAAATTCAGGTTTGGGGGTTAATGTAGTTTGTCTGTGGGACTCTAAATAAACACAATAAACACACTGCAGAAATGCCCATACTGTATGTTAGTATTTAAATATGGGTGCAAATAGTAACTGACACTATTTGAACCAGGGTGCAATCAGTATCTATCATTATTTGCACCAGGGTAGTGGTGTATATCATATCTGCTACTAATTGCACTGGGGTTTATATAGCATCTACAATTATTTGCACCAGGGTGCCTCTTTTTTTCTCTAATTAAAAACAAAAATGATTGCAAATTATATTTTCAGCATAAATAATTAAGTTTGAATTAAAAATGTACATACATTTTAGACTGTCTTAGTATTTGGTATGGGCTTCTTTTTTGCATTTATGACAGCATACCATGTCAATAGATGCTGTTGCTAACTGATACATTTGACCTAACATTATATATATAGCATTTAACAGAAAATTGAGAAAAAATGGATGTTGCCATCCAAATACATATCTCAGTACCACACAGGACAAATTTATTTGTTGCCATATAGAAACTCTTATAATTTAATTGCACTAATGTCTTTTCTTATTGGGAATGTTAAGAAATAGGGGCATTAATTACAGTATATTATTCATTTATTTGGAAGTGTTTACGATGATATTCCAACGTTTATGCATAAATAACACAATTCTGATTTTTATTTTTTATTTTCAGACAAAAATGAACATGGCAATGTTTTATGGAAATGGCAAGAAGAGTGCACAGTTAGCATTTGCAAAGTTTGGATGAGTTAGGCTTTAGTGACAGTGAAAACAACATTGATAATCAACAAGAATGCAAGATAATGATTAGCTCAGTTTTAGTTTATAAAATGCGAAGAGTATAATACTTTAATTAATACATTTTAATTTAAATTAAGGGGAAATTAATCATATAGAAACTAGAAAACTAGTTTTTGGACCATTTTCCATTGTGATACAGAGCTTATGGCATTGTCAAAAAAAAAGTAATTACAGCAATTACAATTATTTTGGATGAGTTGCGCAGGATGGCCGGTATCGCTCTGCTCTAGGACTGCATGGTAATCGAGTATATGGAGTTTCATCATACTTTTGGAGTATTTGGTGTTTCCATGCACAGCAGTAAATGGCAGCATGTAATAAATAAGATTGGGGCAACTGACCGCCCCAATGCTCGACCGGCCCACTGGGAAAATGCACGGTGCACCAGATGGCCAGTCCATCACTGATGTCATTAATATTATGCCAGACATTTACAATGAAGTAACAGACATAAAGAGATCAAAGAAAAATTAAACTAAAAATAATTTTAAAATACACCAAAATAGTGAAATCTCTTATTCGCTTTCAGCTTGAAGGGAAGAGCAATCTTAATAAAATTGAGCATTAGAATAAGAGCAGGAGACTTTTAAATATATGTGTCATATTTGTTATGACTTGTAGACTACATACATTTACATTTATGCATTTGGCAGACACTTTTATCCCAAGCGACTTACAGTGCACTTATTACAGGGACAATCCCCCCTCGAAGCAACCTGGAGTAAAGTGCCTTGCTCAAGGACACAATGGTGGTGGCTGTGGGGATTGAACCAGCGACTTTCTGATTACCAGTTTACCAGTTATGTGCATTAAGCGAGTGCAATAGCATGGTCTGCAGAGTGAGAAAGTCTTTGCTTGGAGATGGCCAAACCTTTTGAACGGCCTCCAAAGCAGGCAAAGAGCTGATCCTTCAGATTATATTGACTTGTACGGTCAACGTAAATGCATAGCACACTCACAGGGCAGAGCATGTGTTGTTTCTGTGACTCGTCTGAAATCTTGTGAGATAACATCCTGAACCTTGAAGGAGTGGCCAAAACATTGGGCACATAACCTTACCTAGGCTTGAGAATGGCTTTTGACAAGCCATGTCTAAACTCTAAGCAAGAGTAATTGACCAATTAGGCCTGATGGTCCCCAACATGTTTTACTGAGGCCAATGGCGAGTAACAGCGCAGTCATCAGAGAGATTACGCTCCTACTTACTGTGTCTAGTGACTCAAATGGGGAACCTGTAATGCATTCAACACAAGCACTTAGATGGTAGAAGGGGCGAGAGTGTCTCAGCCGTCTCACTCCTTGCCAAATTTTTATATCTAGGGTGTGTTTACCCACAGACGAACCACCCCAAATGTCCTAGCCAGTCACTATATCAGTGACATACATTTTGATCTTGGATGGAGTGAGTCCTGAATCCAAACACTCTTGTAAGAAGTGAAGCACTGTGCACTGCACAGAGCAAGAGGAACACAAGTCAGCAAAAAATTGGCCATTTCAAAGCATACAGCCATATGCCATTGAAGTGAGACGGTCACCTCGCAAATTGGGAATTACATTAAGCACATCACCAGAGCGTGTACATATCTCACTAATGAAGCCAGATATCAAATATCCCTGATATCATCACCAACATGTTCTTTCACAATGGAACAGGTGAGGCCGCTGGAGTTGGAGAAGACTTCGACAATATTGGCTGCGCAATCACCCTCAAATTCTCTGTGTTCTGCATCCCATCCTCGCTAGATATGGGGGCGTCAGCTTCCCCAGAAAGCAAACCAAGAGCAAAGGTCTTTGGGTGTCATGCCCTCGCAATGAACACAATTAATCTCTACACTCACTGAATGCCTATCAGGGTCAAACATCAGTGATATAGCACTCCCCTCATCATAATCTCTGCAAAACGTGATCTTATCATGTGTGCCAGACTTGAGCCAGTAACAAATTTCTTTAAATGATGTATCAGGTCCTTGGAAAAACACTGCATCTTCACAGCTGGAAGGTATAAATTGCACTGAACTGTAATGTTGTTTCCCTTTTCTCCATTTAAGTGACAAAAATTTTCAATTTGCCAAAAAAATAATCATATTTCACCAGTGGACATTGCGATGAAACAGCCCTTTTAATGGTTTGAACTCGTTTGGAGAGCACAGTGTTGATGTGAGACAGATTTTAATTGCACATGCAACAGTAAGTGGCCCAGAGAGAACCAGAAGAGATCTCCAGCAAGCATCTGATCATATCTGTACCACTCTAAAGCAAGCAGCGGTCTTCATCGTTTTATGTCAGGAGGATCTTTATTTTATTTTTTTATTTATTGGAAGTTGTAATCCTGCTACTAATCCCAATTTTTACCAAATGTAACTGTAATCTGAAAACGTGGAGTTTTTATGTAAGTGTAATGGTTTACAGTTACACATTTTTTTGTATCCTGATTACGTAATGCCGTTACAAGTATTCTGTTACTCCCCAAGCCTGGCAATGCACAATATCAAAACACGGAAGTATTTAAAGGATACGCTGTCCATCAGAGCACAAGCAGGAAGGCAGAAAATAATCCAGTCACTGAAGGTGTGCAATATCAGTGACAAAGCAAATATTCAAGCATTCAGAGCACAAGAGATGAAATCGCAATCGTAAAGTAGAGAATTCTGATTAAATGGTGCTGCGCTACCGGTTTACCTGCCCATGGTGACGTGTGTGTCCAATAAATTCCCCTGATTTTAAAGGGCTTCAAAGATCGTCACTCCTGGGAGGAGCTTCCCATAGCATCAGCAACTGACGCAGCGTTGATGTGACTGACTTGAAAGAGAACAACTGCTTCTCTGGTTTGATTTTTGAAGATACATGTAAGACACCAAATTGTAGAGAAGACCTCATCTACAGGGAACTGTCATATGCTTGATTGTAAATAACAGTTTGAGCCTTGGCCAAACAATGATCAAATCAACTGATAAATGTTTTCCACTTTATCAAAGTGGATTATATGGATATTTTGTAAGGTCTGGTGGTAAGATTTGATTCTGCATCAAAATCTGATGACTGAGGAATTGAAATGCCTCTGCACCTTCATTAAATTCCGATTGTCTTGAGGTGTTGAAATTTTAGTAAGCGATTGAAAATGACCTCTTTAATACTGAACAGACCATTTAACATATTAATAAACAAATGGTGTTATCATTGTTCTGTTTAGATCCTGTTTTCTGTTATGAGGGGCAAAACCATAGCTGTGTGACCTCCATAACCCAGTTTCTGTATGTTCCTCTCATAGAGTGGCTTTGATGATGATATGGAGTGGTGGTGGTGTAGTGGTTAAGGCACAGGGCTGTTAATCAGAAGGTTGTTGGTTTGAACCCCACGTCGACCACCATTATGCCCTTGAGCAAGGCACTTAACTCCAGGTTGTTCCGGGGGGAATTGTCCCTGTAATAATTGCACTGTAAGTCGCTTTGGATAAAAGCGCCTCCCAAATGCATAAATGTAAATTATATTGTAGATTTTTATTTGATTTTTTTTTATTTTCACTCAAAATGTTTTCCGAATACAAATAAATGTTTGACTGTAAACACAAGATTCCACTATAAGTGCCTCCCTCCAGTGTGACTGAAGTCATGTGACGAGAGTCCTATGAAAGTCATGAGGCAGGAACCTGACTTGACCAAAGAGCTTTAATTCATCCCCTCTTTAGCCAGTCTCTTATAATTATGACACAATGTACTTTACAATGTATTTTAAGTAAGGCCTTATTTATTAGTGATGTGATTGGACAAGACATGAACCTCACGTTTTCACAACCCAAAACAAGATTTTCATGACATTTATAAAAAAAAAAAAAAAAAAGAGGAAACGGGCTACACGAAATGTTCTCCATGTATGCTTGAACATTAAACATATATCGGCCTATAAACATAATGTGTGAGTGTGACGCTCATGATTGTCTAATGTGAATCCAAGCATCATCCTAAAAGGAATATTGCGTGGCAAATATTGATATTTAACAACAGTTTTCTATGAGATACATATCTTTCAGAAGGGGGCGCTAGACGGCTCAGAAAGCCAAATCATCAATTGAGTTAAAATAGTACCTCAGGACGTTTTTTTAATTAGATATTTGTACACTATAATGATAATAATAATAAATTTAATTTATTACTTCAAATGAATATTAACCGGCAAAGAAAATATATTTGCACCCAAGCAATCTCTTTTAAACGAGTTATTAAAATTGGTTAAACGGTAATCACAAACTACATTGATTGGTCCATCCTGACAAAGCGCTGAGCAAAGAAACAAATACCATGTGACAGTGCCACTTTTGCAGCGTTCTTCTAGACAATAATTTATACATAAATAATTAAACTGACGAAGTTAAATAGAAATTAATATGCAAGTACATAATGAAGTGTTAAAGTAGGATAATGAACTAATTTAAAAACGACATCCAAGCCACCAAGCCCCGCCTACTTTGAGTTTTTGATTGCATGCTGATTGCCATTCTATGCGCTTATTTCTATGAGGGGAGAGCGCTTTACCGCAACACATCATCACAGGTAAGCGATTCGAGCGTACTGTTTCCTTTTTAAATGATTAATAATGTGGATATTATACCAAGTATTTCAAATTGCATAACTCCATGTAGCAATATGAAAATAAGTATTGGAAATATTGTATCATGATGACGAAAGGCCTCTTCAGCCCTTATGAAGAAATGTCTCATTGCGTTGCACAGACAACCTTATTTTGTCAACCTTAATTATTTGTTTTATATAATTTTACCAGAAAATATTTAATCTGTAATATTATTAATTGTTATAATACTGTGAACAATTGTCGTCACCGCACTTGCATACAGTCATCTGTGTAAAATAAACGCAGGTTTCTAGCAGGTGTGTTGTTTTTCAGTCATCATGTCTTACGGAATGATGGACAGCTGTCAATCACAGCCGGGAGATTTCAACAATCTCACACAGACATGCAGCTCAAACATCCAGAAAATCACACAAAACAGTAAGTGAATATTTACACACACTTGAGTTAAGTTATTATTTTCAATATAATAAACAGGCTTTCACATTTGGACAGTTAAAATGTGTCTTGTCGTGTGTGTGTGTGTGTGTGTGTGTGTGTGTGTGTGTGTGTGTGTGTGTGTGTGTGTGTTTGTGTTTGTGCGCATAATTTAGTGTTATAAAGTCTCCTCTGTTTGTGTTTTTGTGGATAGCTGGCCAAATCAAAAGCATGTTGTTCCAGCTGGGTACCAGACCCGATACACCAGAACTTCAGGACAGACTGTGAGTTTCTCCAGTATCTTACATGTTCATCTATAATGAAATCTCACAGACTCATGACTGTCCATAAAGTCTGGTCCACCTTGCATCTTATTCTGGCAAAGAATGGCCCACTTAAGACCAAAGTATACTTCGGTCAGATGCGAACAAGAGGCGCGATGCAAATTTCATCATCATTTTTGTAACCGCGCATACTCTGCACGCGTATGTGCCTAAAATAATTTGCTCTAATATGTGGGTCAACGAGGTGGCAGCACTCACAATTGAGCTTTTGCTGTCACGAAGAAGCACTAGAAGATGTAATTGCTGCTAAACAACAAGTGAAACATCATCAGTGGATGAGCACGTCAACAATCTCAATGTGAGGAGGTCAGGATATACCTGCATTTGTATAACTCGAGTCTGAAGGAATATAAAGAGATCATTATGGGTCTAAATTCATGAAAAGAAAAAGTCCAGTATCTCAGTGCGCAGGAGCCAACTGCCTGTGTATGTGCACAGTCAAATTAAGTATATTTTGAAAGTCTAGCGGTAAGCGGACGATAAATGATTACGTCAAAACTCAAGTAAACTTTGGCCTTTAGGTTGGGCTTTGTGAATGCCTGACTGACATGAAGTGACCAGCCTCTCTGTATTACAAAGCCAAAACGCAGTAACTACACCAACAACAAAAAAATGCCGTCAAAGGTTTTACTATCCAGGCAATTCTGAATTACTTGCTTTTTTTAATGACATGCAATTACATTTCAGCTAGCATCTACAAATTTTTGTTTGAAAAAACAAAGTATTATAAATCTAAATAGCATTCATTGGTGGTTCAAGTCTCTGTATGTTGCACACAGACAGCAGATGCAGCATTATACAAACCAGTTGGCAAAAGAGACCAACAGACACCTGAAAGACCTGGGCTCTTTACCTCAGCTGCAGTCCCCTTCAGAACAGGTGAGTTAACAGTCCTCCAGAGAAACACACATCTGACCTCAAATCAGCCCAGTGTGTCATGCAAATGCTGGTGTTCTCACAGCAGCAGCAGATAATTCAGAAAGACCGTCTGATGAACAACTTCTCAGCCGCTCTCAACAACTTCCAAGTGGTCCAGCGGCGAGCCGCAGAGAGGGAGCGTGAGTCCGTGGCGCGGGCACGAGGTGGCTCCAGAATTTTGGTAACTGCTGTTTTTTTTGTTTGTATCTGTAGATGATGTGCAAATAAACATTTTAGATTCTTGAGCTCTGTACCAAAACCTAGTGAGCTATTATTATACTCTTTCATCAATATGTGTGTGTGTGATGTATTTTTATGCATCTCTTGGATGATGATTCCAGAAAGGTGCCCTGCCTGTGCCTGACAGGCTGATCAGGATTTATTTTTCTCCTGTGCGGAGCACGATTTGTATGTCACACATAGTTGCTGCCTACTGTGGAGATCACTCCACATTGATCACTTATGAGGTTCTAAGTATCTATTAAGATACTGCCTTAGAAGGCAGCTGCTATGTAGGTAGTTGGCAGCAATGCAGCTCACTAGGTTTTGGAACAGACCCTTGATGTGTACAGCAAATGCAGTCCTCTCTTGTTTTGTAGGTTGATGAGACCAATCAAGATGATCAGCTCGTGACATTTGAAAAGTAGGTTCAAATACCCTGATCTTAGTCACAAATGATGAATTAAAGTAATGTTTCAGGTTCATTACAAGCGGAGCTCAATCGACGACACTTGAGGCATATTGTTGATTACCATAAAAAAGTATTCCAACTCGTCCCCTGTTTATTTCAATTAATAAAGCAACAATTGTGGTTATTATAAGGCACTTACAATGGAAGTGAACGGGGCCAGGCATAAATGCTTAAATACAAAATATTTTTAAAGACTTAAACATTATACTCTTCATGTTACATGATAAAATCTCTGTTCTATATGATTTTAGTGTGGTAAAAAGTACAACTTTACCCAGATAAGGTTGGAAAGTGATTTTGTCATGATGAAATCATGTTCAAATGTATTCTGTTTTTGTCTTGTATCTGTATTTTTGAAACTGCATTTTAGCATTTATGGACTGGCCCATTAACTTCCATTGTAAGTGCCTTACTGTAGCTGTTTTATTGAAAAAAAACGAGGATCGAGTCTAAACAATTGTTTGTTGTAACCAACAATTATGTCACAAATGCTGTCGATTAAGCTTAAAGGGATAGTTCACCCAAAAAGTATCCATTTACTCACCTTCATGCCATAAGTGTATGACATTTCTAGAAAAATATTCAGCCCTGCTGGTCCATTCAATGCAAGTTAATGGTGGCCAGAAATTTGACGCACCAAAAAGCACATAAAGGCAGCATCAAATTAATCCATAAGACTCCAGTGTATTAATACATATCTTCAGAAGTGATCTGATAGGTGTGGGTGAGAAACAGATCAATATTTAAGTCTTTGTTTACTTTAAATCTCCACCTTAGACCAGTCCTGACCGGTAGGTGGCGATATGGACAAAGATTGTGAATCATCAAAAAATTAAAGAAGAAGAATGTAAAAGTGAAAGTGGGGATTCCTTTAAAAAAATACCAGCCCAGATATGAACAGTATGTGTCCGGAGAGAGAAGTGAAAGCAGAAATGTTTTCATTTGGGCAGAAATGAAGGGTGGAAAACACAGACGGAGGAGGAGTCTACCACAGAAGAAGACCTGGAGCTTATTAAAGAGAGAGAAACCAACATCCATCAGCTGGAGGTGAGCACGTCTTGTGAGAAGTGATAACCCTCATAAACTTTGGGTCTTTGTAGTCCAAACTTTGCAGTTATTCTCACTTCACAATGTGTACTGTATATATATTATTAAGAGTGTATCATTGTCACACATTAAATCATTACCTGGTGATAGTCAAGTGACAAATAAGAATTAGCGTGAAGATTCTCAATGCCGTTATTTCAGGATAAACTATACATTTTCCTGTTATGACTGTTATTATGACGTGCATATATCTCTGTTAAACTATTCAGGTTTGACAGATTCATGCTGTGATGAGTGACTCGAGTAAGAATGAGAGCGTGCTTGTTTGATTGACAGGCCGCACACGTGCACATCTTTGTGTGAGCAGACGGACTGCCACTCTCATATATCATTAGCTGTGTTCAGATATTGTTTGTTGTTTACCAAACTGCTTTCTTGTTTATTTCCTTTGTTTGTGCTGTGATTTAGCAATAAAATACCGTAATTACTCCTCACAATTCATACACATTTGATAGGCTATTGAAAAATATATTTTTGCTGATCATAACACGGCCGCAAAAGATGGCTCGAGGGCACTGTCCACTGTACTTGCTTCTGTATCTTGACTAGTAACTCTATAGACAGTTGTGTGGTGTTACTGGGATTGCCGAATTTAAAAAAAGCGTTCAAATACATCTGATAATAATTGAAGATGATTTATTAATGAAATATGGAATTTCATTGATCATACAATAGCCAAATGGTCTTGGTTTAGTCAGATATTATGGATGTGAACCAGATCTTCAAGGACCTGGCGGTAATGATCCATGACCAAGGTGACATGATAGGTAAGGATAACTTCTTATCGATCTTATCGAGATTTGAGGAGCTTCATTTAAGCTTTATTGCACAGGTCGAGCTGTTGATTATTAAAGATTTTAAAGGCTGGTTTCCTCATGTCACCACACACAGACAGCATTGAAGCTAATGTGGAGAGTTCTCAGGTGCATGTGGAACGAGGAGCTGAACAACTCCAGCATGCGGCGTACTATCAGGTATGATAATCCTCAGGAGCATTTAAACAGACTCAACACTCTACACGCTAGTAACTGTTCATAATTGTGTTTTGTCCTTTGAAGAGGAAATCCCGCAAGAGGATGTGTATTCTGGCTCTTGTTCTGTCGCTTGTGGTGACCATCTTTGCTTTAATTATCTGGCAAGCAATCAGATAAGATGAAGAAAGAAGAATCTGACTGATGTACTGGATATTCAGTGTTAAGTGAACAATGACAGATTGCGTGCGTGTGTGTGTGTGTGTGTGTGTGTGTGTGTGTGTATATGTGTGTGTGTGTGTGTGTGTGTGTGTGTGTTTACACATGTAGCTATGAAAAAAATGACTTCTGCATGAATGGCTCCTAAAATATTATTTCAATTTGATACTGATGTCAGAAAAAAATATAGTCTTACAAGAGAAAACACACCATTTTACATTGTTGCTTACCTCCTCATACTGAGATGGATGGACCTACCTTGTGTCTTTACACTACTGTAATTAACTGTTGGTTCACCCCAATTCTGAAAATATTTTCTAATAGAAATTTTGATTCCGTTTTCAGTTAAAGTAGTAGCTCAAACAAAGAATATTAAGTACTTGGCCATTGACGCACACTCCCAATGAAATTCAATGATATGATCTTAAGTAGATCATCCCAAACATATGCACAAACTGGAACAGTCTAAAATAGCTCCTATATTCAGCTACAAACCAAGTGTTTGATTAACAAATTGCTTATAAAGCATGTTATTAAATATATGGGTCAGATTCACTTAACAGTTAAAAATTTCAAAAACCTATGTCTTATTTACTGTCCACCCACAATCTATTTTAGCAGGCGATATCAGTGCTGAAATTGCGCCGCATTTAGTATTTAAATTAAGTCAACAGCCACTTTCGCACATACAGCCTTTTCCTACACACTCTCACGGTGAAATCATCAGGATTCAGATGACTTTTCAAAATGTAACTAATTCGGATGTTATCCTGTGAGGGCACAGCTGGACATCGGTTCCATCTATTACGTGACAGTTACTTGCTTCAGTCTCACACAACAGCTTCCTGTCATGTTTACACACTCTACTGATTGGATACGTTTAGATAAGGGGTTTGGGTAAGAGCATAATATTAATAAGCATGTCCTTAATGACTCGTGCGCGAAACTCACACTTCATTATACATCCGGGAATTTGGACATTAATTCATGTGAAATCATACGAAATAGCCAACCCCTAAAATATGTAAGGATTTTTATGAGACTAGGTTGCCTTTTTAAATTAAAATTTTGCTCTGGCAATTTCACTTAATGTTAAGCTGTATAATTACCTATAAATGTCCATATTGATGGTATGTTTGAACAACAGATTTGCCAGTAAATGCAACACAATGATGTTCCTGTAATTTTCCTGGTTGCATGTGTGAATGGAGCTATTGTCATTCCTGTCTGCACAAACATGCCTCCTTTCTGTGCTAATTAGGCTTATTAAGTTGGCTTGTGAGAGCCAACTTACTGAAATCCTATTTAAACTTATTATTATTAAGTTGGCTTGTGAAAGCCAACTTACTGAAATCCTATCTAAACTTATTAAGTTGGCTTGTGAGAGCCAACTTACTGAAATCCTACTTAAACTTATTATTATACCGATTCTTCTTATTCTTCTTAGCGGTGAAATTTCGGTATCTAACTCCTCCTAGAGCTTTTAAGCTACAGGCACCAAACTCGGCACAGACCTTCAGACTAATAGTGTCTGAAGGTCTGGGTTGACCTGGGTTGACCTGAATAGTGTGCTATATCTTTTCTAACTGATCGGACTTACGGTTTTCCTAAAAATGACGATCAAACTCGGAAAAAACTCCCATTGACTTAATATTGCGGAATGTTCAGAAATTCAAATTCCAACTGACATTTTCACACACACAGACAAAAAGGGCCTGTCAGCCCTGCATCTCTCCCTCTCTCTCTCCCTCAGAGGATTTCTTTTATCAAGCAGCCAAAAAGTAATGACCTAAAATCTTCCTAGCCACACGCTAAAACATGCTAAAAACGTGCTAGCATCTATCTGAGGGTCAATATCTATCTATCTATCTATCTATCTATCTATCTATCTGAGGGTAAATATCTATCTCTCTCTCTCTATCTATCTATCTATCTATCTGAGGATAAATATCTATCTATCTATATCTATCTCTCTATATATCTAAGGGTAAATATCTATCTATCTATCTATCTATCTATCTATCTATCTAGCAACTAAGTTAAACTTTTTTTAACACTACACTGTAGAACCGGCTCATTAGAGTCATTCATTTGGGAATCAGACTACACTGGTCACACTGTATGTTTCACACTGTAGATTCAAAAGAACTGGCTCATTAGAGTCATTCATTTGGGAATCAGACTACACTGGTCACACTGTATGTTTCACATTGTAGATTCAAAAGAACTGGCTCATTACAGTCATTCATTTGGGAATCAGACTACACTGGTCACACTGTATGTTTCACACTGTAGATTCAAAAGAACCAGCTCATTAGAGTCATTAATTTGGGAATCAGACTACACTGGTCACACTGTATGTTTCACATTTTAGATTCAAAAGAACCGGCTCATTAGAGTCATTAATTTGGGAATCAGATTACACTGGTCACACTGTATGTTTCACACTGTAGATTCAAAAGAACCGGCTCATTAGAGTCATTAATTTGGGAATCAGACTACACTGGTCACACTGTATGTTTCACACTGTAGATTCAAAAGAACCGGCTCATTAGAGTCATTAATTTGGGAATCAGACTACACTGGTCACACTGTATGTTTCACACTGTAGATTCAAAAGAACCGGCTCATTAGAGTCATTAATTTGGGAATCAGACTACACTGGTCACACTGTATGTTTCACATTTTAGATTCAAAAGAACTGGCTCATTAGAGTCATTAATTTGGGAATCAGACTACACTGGTCACACTGTATGTTTCACACTGTAGATTCAAAAGAACCGGCTCATTAGAGTCATTAATGTTGTAATCAGATTACACTGGTCACACTGTATGTTTCACACTGTAGATTCAAAAGAACCGGCTCATTAGAGTCATTAATTTGGGAATCAGACTACACTGGTCACACTGTATGTTTCACACTGTAGATTCAAAAGAACCGGCTCATTAGAGTCATTCATTTGGGAATCAGACTACACTGGTCACACTGTATGTTTCACACTGTAGATTCAAAAGAACCGGCTCATTAGAGTCATTAATTTGGGAATCAGACTACACTGGTCACACTGTATGTTTCACACTGTAGATTCAAAAGAACCGGCTCATTAGAGTCATTAATTTGGGAATCAGACTACACTGGTCACACTGTATGTTTCACATTGTAGATTCAAAAGAACCGGCTCATTAGAGTCATTCATTTGGGAATCAGACTACACTGGTCACACTGTATGTTTCACATTTTAGATTCAAAAGAACCGGCTCATTAGAGTCATTAATTTGGGAATCAGACTACACTGGTCACACTGTATGTTTCACATTGTAGATTCAAAAGAACCGGCTCATTAGAGTCATTAATTTGGGAATCAGACTAAACTGGTCACACTGTATGTTTCACATTTTAGATTCAAAAGAACCGGCTCATTAGAGTCATTAATTTGGGAATCAGACTACACTGGTCACACTGTATGTTTCACACTGTGGATTCAAAAGAACCGGCTCATTAGAGTCATTAATGTTGTAATCAGATTACACTGGTCACACTGTATGTTTCACACTGTAGATTCAAAAGAACTGGCTGATTAGAGTCATTTGTTTGGGAATCAGTCTACACTGGTAACACATGCTAGCATCGCCTAGCGAAGTGCTAAAACATGCTAAAAAAGTGCTAGCATCATGCTAACACATGCTAGCATCGCCTAGCGAAGTGCTAAAACATGCTAAAAACGTGCTAGCATCATGCTAACACATGCTAGCATCGCCTAGCGAAGTGCTAAAACATGCTAAAAACGTGCTAGCATCATGCTAACACATGTTAGCATCGCCTAGCGAAGTGCTAAAACATGCTAAAAACGTGCTAGCATCATGCTAACACATGTTAGCATCGCCTAGCGAAGTGTTAAAACATGCTAAAAACGTGTTAGCATCATGCTAACACATGCTAGCATCGCCTAGCGAAGTGCTAAAAATGCTAAAAACGTGCTAGCATCATGCTAACACATGCTAGCATCGCCTAGCGAAGTGCTAAAAAATGCTAAAAACGTGCTAGCATCATGCTAACACATGCTAGCATCGCCTAGCGAAGTGCTAAAACATGCTAAAAAGTGCTAGCATCATGCTAACACATGCTAGCATCGCCTAGCGAAGTGCTAAAAAATGCTAAAAACGTCTATCTATCTATATCTATCTATCTATCTATCTGAGGGTAAATATCTATCTATCTATCTCTCTATCTAACTATCTATCTGAGTGTCTATCTATCTATCTATCTAGCAACTAAGTTAAACTACTTTAAATTACAAACTACTTTAAACTTTAAACTAATTTAAACTACAAACTAATTTAATCTTTAAACTCGTTTAAACTATAAACTACTTTAAACTTCAAACTACTTTAAACTATAAACGACTTTAAACTAATTTAAACTAATTTAAACTAATTTAAACTTCAAACTACTTTAAACTTCTTCAAACTTTCTGGTCCAATCTTTCACAAGCCAACTTAAAGTTTGTCTCGACGAACTTTTTCTAGTTAAGTTGGCTTGTAAGAGCCAACATACTAATATCCTATTTAAACTTATCATTATTATTCTGTCAAAAATTTACAACTCGAACTCCTCCTAGAGCTTTAACTCCACATACTCCAATCTCGGCTCAGACACTCAAACTGTTCTGACTCGGTATGCAATATCTTTTCTAACTGATCGGACTTATGGTTTTCCTAAAAATGACGATCAAACCGGAAAAAACTCCCATTGACTTAACATTGCGGAATGTTCAGATTTTCAAACTCCTCAACTGCCAAAAATTCAAATCTAAATCCCTTGAAACCAGAGACTAAATCAAACTGCCATTCTATATACTATATGAGCCATTGAGACTCATTTAAACTAATAAACTCATCTATCTATGACATCTATCTATCTATCTATCTATCTATCTATCTATCTATCTACTTTAAACTAAATTCAAACTTCAAACTAATTTAAACTTCAAACTAATTTTGTTAAAATCCTCTTGTTTCTAAACTCAAACTTGTACACTAATAAACTCATAAATTCATACACTTATGAACTCTTAAACTCAAATGAACAAACTTATAAACTAAACTCACACACTGAGTGTGTAAGTTAGTGTGTGTGTGTGTGAGCGTGTGTGAGTGAGTTAGTGAGCATGTATGTGTGTGTGAGTGTGTGAGCGAGTGTGTGAGCTAGTTAGTGTGTGTGTGTGTGTGTGTGTGAGCGAGTGTGTGAGCTAGTTAGTGTGTGTGTGTGTGTGTGTGTGTGTGTGTGACAGTTAGTGAGCATGTATGTGTGTGTGAGTGTGTAAGTGTGTGAGCGAGTTAGTGTGTGTGTGTGTGTTTATGTGCATTAGTGTGTGTGTGTGTGTGTGTGTAGTGTGCATGTGTGTGTGTGTGACAGTTAGTGAGCATGTATGTGTGTGTGAGTGTGTAGGTGTAGTGTGTGTGTGTGTGTGTGTGTGTGTGTGTGTGTGTGTGCACATAGCAACCACTCAGAACACCCTAGCAACTGACAAACAACCACCCAGAACACCCTAGCAACCACCCAAAATACCTTAGAACATCCTAGCAACACCATAGCAACCACCCAAAATACTCATCTATGACACTTAAACTATTAAACTCATAATAATTTATTTTTAAATTAAAATTAAAGTAAAATAAAATTTACTTTACACTTCAAACTAATTTAAACTAATTTAAACTTTAAACTAATTTTAACTTCAAACTACTAAATGTACTTCATTTAAACATAAACTTTCATTAAACTCATGAATTGATACACTTACAAACTCTTAAATTAATAAACTCTGAACTTTTAGACTTATATTTAAACTTATAAACTCAAACTTATAAACTTGTATACTTATAAACTCATGAATTCATACACTTATAAACTCTAAACTCAAAAACTCTGTGTGAGTGTACGTGCGTGAGTGTGTGTGTGTGTGTGTGTGTGTGTGGATCAAGAAAGACAAAGTCAAGTAATTATGCTTAAATTATTTTATTTAGTTAATACCCATTTGGATCGCACTTAGTCTGGAACCTCACCCTTAAGCAAACTGGAGTAAAAAACTCTAGAATGATTCACTCTTGGGATCACTGGAACACAAGCCTTTCCACCACGTCAAGGTGGCGATCCTTGGAAAGGACATTCACTCTCCATTCATTCCTTATCTAACACATTCACACACACACACACACACACACACACACACACACACACACACACACACACACACACACACACACACACACACACACACTATATCAAACACATTCTCACACACATACACACAAAGTAGACAACATGGGAACAGTTTAGTGGTATACATTTATTTGTATTAACATTATTTTTTCTTTAAATAAAGATGTTATCTTACAGCAGTGTTGAATGTGTGATGCAGATTTTTATATATTTGATGCATCTATTCTAAAACACAATACACCGGATCATGATAGCTGTAATACGTCTGTAGAACTCCTGCTCTGACGTTTGAGTATGCGCCGCTTATGAACACAGGATCTAGAAGAGTGTTTTTTTCTGTTGTCCCGGTGCTGATTAGCTGTGTGTATCCTTTATCTTCAAACAAATTGAGAATAGGTTTGTTGCACTGAGAAAGCTGATCTTCATTGAAGTCGCCACAAACGATTAGAGGCCTCAAATCGATGATCTCCAGAGATGTCAAGAGTGCGTTCAGATGTGCCAAAAACTCTGCCAAATTATAACTTGGTGGTCTGTAGATAACTGCAAGAAGTGCTTGTTTGGGGGCTTCTATCTTCAAAACCAAATATTCCAAGTCAGTAACATTCTGTATATACATCAGAGGACAAACTTGAAAGCTTGTTCTTCACATAAATGGCCACTCCACCACCATTCTTGTTTGCCAAATGTGCATAGTTTGTGTAGGATGCATGCCTGTTGCGTTTGTACATGGTGTATCCATCCAGATGTAGATGTGCAGGAATATCTGAGCCTGACAGGTGTGTTTCAGTGAGGCACAAAACATCAGCCAAGAGAAGCTCATGGTGGCATTTGAAATCATCCATATGGCACTCCAGTCCCTCTGTGTTATGGTGAATGATTTTAAGAGCTGAATTCCGGTTGGAATCCTGTACAATATGTAGGATGGGCTGGATACTGTGAAAATCTGCTTTTGGCATGTTCTCCAAGGAGGCACTTATTTCTGGATCACAGAAGATTTTCTTTTCTTCGAAGTCATTAATGTGCAGGCCACTGAGTGATGTTGTTCTACTGAGTGCAACGTATGCCATGCCTGATTCGAATATGTGCTTCAGAGATACAACAGTGCGATCAGTCGTCATTCCTTGCACTTTATGGATGGTACATGCGAAAGCAAGCTTCATGGGAAATTGTCTCCGAATTGTTCCTTTTCTTTTCAGTGGTTCCTCTGACCTCTCAATATAGACAATGTTGTCATCTCCATCAGGTGCTTTGTTGCGATGTTTTTATCCAGCAGTCACATTATCTAAATGAAGACCAATTAATTGAACCAATCCATCTCGGGTATGAGTTATTTTTGCCACCTTGCCAAAAGTGCCATTAACCAGTCCATCTTCCACATCAATATTTCTGGTTAGCATCACTCGTGCACCAATAGCAATCTGCAGTGTGTCAATAAGGTCACGATTGTCTCCTTTAAATGGTGCCGCTTGTCTTTTCATTTCTCCTGTTCGGGGATCTTTTTTGTAATCATGTGCATTTATGGTACTGATATTTGAAAAGCGGGAGGATATGGCTTCAGTGTTGTGATTGTCTACCTCTTTATTGGTTGCATAGATGTGTAACGCATCAGTGGGACACTCTTCAGGGGAGGATCTTGTGACAGCTCCTAACATGCACCTGTCTGCATCAGTCAGCTTCTCGTGCTTCTTTTTTACTCCCAGTCTGTTGAGCAGCTCAGCATACGCAAGATCATCTCTCTGTCTCATGATCTGTGTCATAGTTATCATTTGAAAATGATCGGTCCAGAAGTCCAGCACATGGTCCTCATACACACAGAGTGGTTTTGCTCTTCCCACAGGTGGTAATTGATAATAATCTCCTACAGCTAATAAAGATAAGCCACCAAAAGGTTTCTGGTTTCCTTTAATCTGTTGCAGTCTCCAGTTCACATAGGCAAACAACTGTTTTGACACCATTGATATTTCGTCGATAATTAAAATGTGTGCATTAGATAGGTCTGCCCTGATTTCATCCAAGCTGTTTCCCAGGCCTTGGTATGGAGGCTTCAAGCTTCTTGGGAGTTTCAGAAGACAGTGCAGTGTTTTTCCATTGATTCCAAAGGCTGCAGTTCCCGTGAATGCGGATAAAAGAACGGTTGGCTTGGAAATGTCAGTATGCTCTTGTATGCATGGAAGTCTGCGCAAAATCTTGGTTGCTTCTGCATAAATAGATTTGATAACGTGTGATTTACCAACTCCTGCTCCTCCATTCAAAAAATACAGAAATTGTTGTGGGTTTTCACCAGAGACACATCTTTTGCACCAGTCTCGGACTGCATAAAATATGGAAGCTTGTGTTTGATTCAAGCTCTGGTACATTTTGCGAATCTGTGCATGATTTTGTTGGGCAGCTTCCACGAGTGGCATAGCTGTGTTACTGACAGAGGTAGATGCTGTGTATTCAGGAACATCATCCTGCTCGTTCACATCATTAGGATCAGTGGGTTCACGTTCTGATATGCTCTCCAAACGGATCAGTTCATTTGCTGGAGCCAATGTAGACCATGCATCTTCAACTGGACCATTCTGTTCAAAATCCTCAATTGCCTTTTCTATATTTTTCAATATTCAATTGCCTCGTTATGTTTTTCATATTTCTCACGGTTTTCATTTACAATATTGTACACACGCTGCAGTTCATCAGTTCCTGGTAGTTTTACTGAAGCAAATGCAAAAAATTATTCATATGTCGGAAATCTTGTGGACTTCAGCTGCTCATCTGAGCGATATGGCAAGTAAAGCTTTAGAAAAGTTCCATAGAATTTTTCTGGGTTTTTCTGCTGTGAGAAACGGGCAAATCTGATGACAGCAGGTGTATGTGTCCCATATTATTTTGGAGTGGCAAAACATTTTTACCTTTTTTCTTACCTGCATAAACAATGCGGTATTCACTTGCAAATTCAGCCATGCACATGTTCTCAAATTCAGGTCTGTTTGGTCTGGCCTTGTACTTGTCTGGCAATCCAGTCATCCACACAGTCTCTATGTCATCATCCATGGTCTGCAGGCAGCTCATTGGTAAACTCATCTTTACAGCATTGTCATCAGTAGGTATGAATATGACAGCACGTGATGATGATTTTAATTTCAGACTGCATGTGTGTGCGACTGCCTCCTGAGCACTGACTTCTCTGTTCTTTGAGTAGGCATTCATGACCTGCTTCATGCACTCACGTTCAGACAGGTTATCATGGCTTGAGTCTTTTATCACTTTTTTAAGGTAATCGCTCATCTCATGTTCAGCTTTTGAAATGTACGAGACAATATACATGATACAGCTGTAGGGGTTCAGAATGAACTGTATGTCCATGTTTGCATCCCAGGCTCTTAACAGAATTGGATTATAGCCGTTCACCCAGCAGTCCTGTGGTCGTCTCTCCATGTATATTGAACTTGATGTAGAAATAGTATTAATATGTTTCTCGTACTCTTCATAAGTCATGTTTACTTTATCAAGTAGCTGTGTAATGCTATCAAAACTCTGAGTTGAGTCATTCAGTAGATCCCACACATTCTGTAGCTGTTCTTTTGCAAAACTGGCGTAATCTCTTTCCTCTGATTCATTCCCTTCATCAGACTGATCTGCAGGAGGAGGCCTGGGCCGGGATATCATGGTTCTGCTAATGGGTGGTTTAGGAAATCCAAACCGGCAGTGCTTCTTGTTCTTTCTACAGGATTTTGAGTGGTTACGACTATGCATCTGCACTTCACTTACAATTTTATGTAGTTCTGGGTCTTTGTTTGGGTCTGGTAATTTGCATGATATGTATTTATCAATGAAATCACACACATCCTGATCTTGATCTTTTTCAAACTCTGGAGCATCTTTCACCCAAAATAAGCAGTGAATGTGCGGAGAGCCACGTAGCTGGAATTCCACTCTGTAGAAAAAGTCAATTACCTCACCGATAGGTCGAGCAGGGGAATTGATCAAATCTCTCATCAAGGCTTCAACTCGTTTTTCAAACATCCGCATGGCTGTGACGGGGTTGCTTCTGAGGATTTCACATTTTTCAGACCAGTCTAACTCAGCAAAGTTCACAGTTTCACCTTGTTGTGCTTTAATAGCAGTAATCACATCAGGCCATCTCATCTCAGCAGCACTAAATGTACAGAAAAATGTGGGAGTGCCCAGCTGTCTCAGCATAGCAAACAGATCACGGAGAGATTTCTCCCAGTAAGCTGGAGTCCCTCTTAATGGTTGCATGAATCGTGTAGCTTCCTTATTTATAACAAGCTTTTCTAACTCATGCTTGTCCTGCAGCAGTGAACAGTTTATTCTGCGTCCATCACGGGTCATGGGTTTTGCTTTCCTCATCTGGATAGACATACTAGATGTGGCCATGTTCATTTCAGTCACAAACTGCGCAAAGAAGATATAGTTGGTATCCTTCGCACAACGATTGTCAATGGAGAACAGTCTAGAGTTAAAGTATCTGCTGGGGGAAACATGTTTTGCTCTACCAGGCTCATCAAAGGTGTTCTTGCCATCGGCAAACTGCACTGGAAATGCCATCGACTCAAGTTTAGGAATTTTGAAAGTGTTTACAGGAGTGTTTCTCTCTGCTGGGGCAATGCAAAATATTCCATCATCATATGACAATAGCTGATGGCCGAGATCTGGGGCCGGAAGACATGTGTCCAAGGCAAGGCCTCTCGATTGCTCTTCTGCATTAGTGTCATTGTTTGCATCATTGTGTTCATTCTCATTGCTCTGTTCTTCAGTGTTCTCAATTTGTCTGCTTGCAATATCCATTTCCTCATCAGGAGCACTGATGTCATTTGCACACTGTTCATGCTCATTAAACATTTCTTCTTCAGAGAGTTCTGCATTAATGAAGATATCTTTATATTCTGAATGGACATCTTTTAGCTTTCTTAAAGCAGACAAAACCTTTTGCATGTTCAAAGTCTGAAACTGATAGTGACCTTGACAGACGTCTCTTCAGTTTCACTGTAAGCAGTTGTGATTCACTTCTTGGTCTGGGTAAACAGTTCACTGTTGTTTCTACTTCAGATGCAACAGAAATCACGGCACCTTTTATAGCTCTTTGCTGGCCTTTCGGTAGTGTAACAATCTTAGCAAAAGGAATGTACTTTGCAATAACGTGTCTTTCAAGAACATTCAAATCACACAGTTCTGGAGGGATGGGAGCGAACTGAAGTTGATTGGCTAAAGCAATGTCTGGCATCAGACCTGTCAATAGTGTATTATGGCAGCAGTGACAGATCCACTCTGTTTTCCTGTGATCCAGGGCACATTGATCAGGGCAGTCGGTGCAGACGTGAACATAGTTTCCAGTCAAGCAAACTGAAGCAACTGTCGGATTCTTCTGATAGCGCTCACGATCACATGATTTGACTTGATTTGAGAAGAGTGCTCTGGCACAGCGTGCAGACATAAGTTGGCCCCTGTTTTATAACATCTCTGAAAATATTTAAGGCTCTTAAAACAGTTGGATCTTGTACTGCGTCAGGTTGGTTATTTTGCAACGTGTCTCTTTGCTGGCGCATCAGATTCATTTTTTTGTATTTGTGCTGTATGTCTTGTGCACAGCGTACTGTGTGAAGTACCTTGAGTGCAGATATTTTGTTTTTAGATTTGAATAAATTATATTCTTTCTGACGACCCCTAAAATGTACATCACAGCGATAACGTTGTTTAAAAATGTTCTTCCTTTTTTTCATAGAAGTTAGGATCATTTTTGCATCAGTTTGTATAATGGTCTATTTGCCTTTGCCTAAAAATTGGATCCTTTAAATATCGATCAACAAGGTATTGCCTATGCTGTTCCTTATATTTAACATTGTTCCTGTAATTTCTCAATATGTAGTCCCTTTGTTTCTCCCTGAAATGTTTATCATTCCTGTATTTTTGAATTATATAATTCTTTTGTTTCTCCCTGAATTGTTCATTATTTCTGTACTTGCTAATTACATAAGCCTTTTTTCTCTCTCTGTATTCATTACTATTCCAATACTTGTTCTTCATGGCTTGTTTAAGTCTTTCCCTGGATTCACTACTTGTTTTAGAATCATAGAATTTACGTACAGTCTGTTTGTCGTCATAAACACCTTGCTTCTGAACCATTTCTTTGTGCCATTTTTTATAATAAGCCTTTCGCTTTTGAGTCTTCTTCAGTTTTTCTGTCTGCTGTCTGATTGGCGATTGTGAATATTGGTGATTTGGAGCCGACAATGGCAATTGATCCTGTGACAGCATGCCATGAGAAAATTCACTAAATGTCACATTTTTATTAATGTCTTCATTCTGAGTGACGGTTAGAATGTTAGAACGTCCATTTTAGTCAAATGGGCTTGATCATTAGTAGATGTGGCTCCATTAACGGTAGTCTCAGATGGTTGTTGAACTGGATCTTGGACACACTGTTGTGAGACATCAGCAGACCTGCATTGTTCATTGTTTGACAGAGCTTTGTTCTCAAAAGAGGTGGATGGTTGTACATCACGTTCAAGCTCACAGCAGTTCAGAGAGACTTCAGGACGTACACGGCTTTCATTTATCTGGTTAATGAACGATACAGGCAGCAGATCAAATTGTTGCTGGTCTCTCAAATCGAAACACCATTGAAACAATAGCATTAGCCTCTCGATCAGGGCTTCTAAATGGAAGAAGGTCAACATCACGGCCGTACCAGTGCTTTCATTTTCATCAGGCATTCCATATGCTGTTCTGCAGTGAGGATCAAAATAACCAAACCTCCCTGAGTGATCTCTGAATACAGCGATACACGTGCATCCACACAGCAGCAACGCGTCACTCACATCATCTCTGAGACATTGCAGAGTATCCTCAAGGTTTTCATACTCGCCTAGCGCAGGTGAATCTTTTAGAAATCCAACTCTCCGAGGATGTTTCAGGATGTTGTAGCAGTTTGAGTTGGTCTTAATTGTGCTTGGCAGCTCATCAAAGTTGAACAAATTAGCCACAAATTGTCCTTTGCTCTGCAGTGTTCGTTTGACACTAGTGTAAACTGCATCGCCTTTCTGTAAAATGCGGTCTAAATCGAAACCGAGAAGCTCATTACGTTCATTATGGAAAGCTAGGAACATTAAGGCATTGCAAGTACACTGATGGCCTCTGGAGTAAATGTTGTACCTAGAATCGCCTTGACAGTGGGATGCTGTAACAGACAGAACATACGGGTTTGCATCGATCATAATTGATACAGAGTTGGTACTTGTGAAAGCCAACTTACTGAAATCCTATTTAAACTTATTATTATTATTAAGTTGGCTTGTGAGAGCCAACTTACTGAAATCCTATTTAAACTTATTAAGTTGGCTTGTGAGAGCCAACTTACTGAAATCCTATTTAAACGTATTATTATTAAGTTGGCTTGTGAAAGCCAACTTACTGAAATCCTACTTAAACTTATTATTATTAGTGGTGCTTGCAAAGCATCACTATTGTAATCTCACATACTTATTATTTTTTATTTTTATTTTTATTTTTATTAGTGGTGCTTGCAAAGCATCACTATTGTAATCTCACATACTTATTTTTATTTTTCTTCTTTTTATTATTATTCTATCTCCGTACAAAACTTCGGCACCTAACTCGTCCCGCACCGTTTGGCGTAGACCCACGAATGAGGTGTCAAATCGAACGGCCTATTGAGGACACGTGTGCTATGACTTTTATAAGCTGATCGGGGTACGGTAATTGCCCCAGGGGCAAAAAAGCGCCGAAAAATCCCATAGACTTAACATTGCGACAAACTTTGACGCGTCACAGCTCCGAGCGAGGATTTCGCAGAAACGTGTGATTTGCCACATTTGAAGAGGCTGGCAGGCTCTGTAAGAGCATACCTCAAAATGGGGTAAAAGTTGCACCCTGGGGGCAGGAGCTGCCCAAAAATGCCCCAATTGACTTACAATGGTGTAGGACGGCCCATGAAATGAAATGGCATTGGGATTTGTATTCAACATAGCTCTGGATCACAGTGTCATAGAGACAATGGGGCGGGCTCATTTTACTCAGACGACCAATCAGTATCTCAGGATCATTTTGAATCTATCAAGCCACGCCCTAGCAACAATTTAGAGCACCTTAGCAACAAGTCCCATAGACTTCTAATGAAAGACATCAAAGGGATATCTCCGGATAGAAGTGTCATAGAAACACAAGGGTGGTCTCGTTTCACTCGGGGCAGCAAACAGCCAATCATGAATCACCTCAACACTTCCTAGCCCCTCCCTAGCAACCATTGTCGAGCACCTTAGCAACCAAAATCCATAGAGGATATCTTCCATTCTGAATGTCACAGAGGCATGGGAGTTGGTTTATATCATTCATACTGACAAGCAGCCTTTGGAGATTAATGATTGGCAGCTGCCAAGCCACTCCCTAGCAACTAAACAGAGTACCCTAGCAACCCTTTAGCAGTAACTATATCTCTGCACCAGAAAATCAGAGAAACTTCTGGGTTGATTTATTTCAATCAGGATGGCAAGGACACTTCATTAGTATCACTAAGGTAACTGCCTAGCAACCAGATGGGGTTACCCTAGCAACCGCAGTAACAAATCACATATCTCTGCATCAGAAAAACGTAGAGACTTCCGGGTTGACTTATTTCAATCAGGATGGCAAGGACACTTGATTACTATCACTATGATTACTGCCTAGCAACCAGATGGGGTTACCCTAGCAACCGAAGTAACAAATCACATATCTCTGCACCAGAAAATAGTACTGACTTCGGGTTGATTTATTTCACTCAGGATGGCAAGGACACTTCATTACTATCACTATGGTAACTGCCTAGCAACCAGATGGGGTTACCCTAGCAACCGAAAGTAACAAATCACATATCTCTGCATCAGAAAAACGTACAGACTTCTGGGTTGACTTATTTCAATCAGGATGGCAAGGACACTTGATTACTATCACTATGGTAACTGCCTAGCAACCAGATGGGGTTACCCTAGCAACCGAGTAACAAATCACATATCTCTGCACCAGAAAATAGTACTGACTTCCGGGTTGATTTATTTCACTCAGGATCGCAAGGACACTTGATTACTATCACTATGGTAACTGCCTAGCAACCAGATGGGGTTACCCTAGCAACCGAGAAACAAATCACATATCTCGGCACCAGAAAAGAGTACAGACTTCCGGGTTGATTTATTTCAACCAGGATGGCAAGGACACTTCATTAGTATCAATATGGTAACTGCCTAGCAACCAGATGGGGTTACCCTAGCAACCGAGTAACAAATCACATATCTCTGCATCAGAAAAACGTAGAGACTTCTGGGTTGATTTATTTCACTCAGGATGGCAAGGACACTTGATTAGTATCACTATGGTAACTGCCTAGCAACCAGATGGGGTTACCCTAGCAACCAAATAACAAATCACATATCTCTGCATCAGAAAAACGTAGAGACTTCCGGGTTGACTTATTTCAATCAGGATGGCAAGGAGACTTGATTAGTATCACTATGGTAACTGCCTAGCAACCAGATGGGGTTACCCTAGCAACCGAGTAACAAATCACATATCTCTGCACCAGAAAATAGTACAGACTTCGGGTTGACTTATTTCAATCAGGATGGCAAGGAGACTTGATTACTATCACTATGGTAACTGCCTAGCAACCAGATGGGTTTACCCTAGCAACCGAGTAACAAATCACATATCTCTGCACCAGAAAAGCGTACAGACTTCTGGGTTGATTTATTTATGACCATAATTTTTGTTCTTTTCAGTTAAGCATGCTATTTCACCAGTTTTGCCACGGCAAGCACCACTCACATTTTCTTCAGGAAATGTACCTATCTAGTTCTTATTATTATATCTCTTAACAAAACTTCGGCACCTAACTCGTCCAGCACCGTTTGGCATAGACCCACGAATGAGGTGTCAAATCGAACAGCCTATTGAGGACACGTGTGCTATGACTTTTATAAGCGATCGAGTACGGTGTTTGCCCCAGGGGCAAAAAAGCGCCGAAAAATCCCATAGACTTAACATTGAGACAAACTTTGACGCGTCACAGCTCCAGCGAGGATTTCGAGAAACGTGTGATTTGCCACATTTGAAGAGGCTGGCAGGCTTGACATACTCAATATGGTAGTGCACTGGCACTAGTGCCCATGACACATGATGAGGATTGCCCATGAAATGGGATTTTTAATTGAACATAGCTCTGGATCACAGTGTCATAGAGACAAGGGGCTGGCTCATTTTACTCAGACGACCAATCAGTCTCTCGGATCATTGTGAAGCTATCAAGCCACGCCCTAGCAACCATTTAGAGCACCTTAGCAACAAGTCCCATAGACTTCTAATGAAAGACATCAAAGGGATATCTCCGGATAGAAGTGTCATAGATACACAAGGGTGGTCTCGTTTGACTCGGGGCAGCAAACAGCCAATCATGAATCACCTCAACACTTCCTAGCCCCTCCCTAGCAACCATTGTCGAGCACCTTAGCAACCAAAATCCATAGAGGGATATCTTCCATTCTGAATGTCACAGAGGCATGGGAGTTGGTTTATGTCATTCATACTGACAAGCAGCCTTTGAGATTTCATGATTGGCAGCTGCCAAGCCACTCCCTAGCAACTAAACAGAGTACCCTAGCAACCGAATAACAAATCACATATCTCTGCACCAGAAAATCAGTACAGACTTCTGGGTTGATTTATTTCAACTCAGGATGGCAAGGAGACTTGATTAGTATCACTATGGTAACTGCCTAGCAACCAGATGGGGTTACCCTAGCAACCGAGTAACAAATCACATATCTCTGCACCAGAAAACAGTACAGACTTCCGGGTTGACTTATTTCACTCAGGATGGAAAGGAGCCATGTCATTGCTATTACCTATGGTAACTGCATAGCAACCACATGGGCTTACCCTAGCAACCGAGTAACAAATCACATATTTCTGCACCAGAAAATCGTACAGACTTCTGGGTTGATTTATTTATGACCATAATTTTTGTTCTTTTCAAGTTACAACATGCTGTTTGATCGAGTTTTGCCACGGCAAGCACCACTCACATTTTCTTCAGGAAATGTACCTATCTAGTATTATACTTATTTTTATTCTTCTTTTTATTATTATTCTATCTCCGTACAAAACTTCAGCACCTAACTCGTCCCACGACCGCTTGGCGTAGACCCACGAATGAGGTGTCAAATCGAACGCCTATTGAGGACACGTGTGCTATGACTTTTATAGTTTATCGGGTACGGTAATTGCCCCAGGGGCAAAAAAGCGCCGAAAAATCCCATAGACTTAACATTGCGACAAACTTTGACGCGTCACAGCTCCGAGCGAGGATTTCGCAGAAACGTGTGATTTGCCATATTTGAAGAGGCTGGCAGGCTCTGTAAGAGCATACCTCAAAATGGGGTAAAAGTTGCACCCCTGGGGGCAGGAGCTGCCCAAAAATGCCCCAATTGACTTACAATGGTGTAGGACGGCCCATGAAATGAAATGGCATTGGGATTTGTATTCAACATAGCTCTGGATCACAGTGTCATAGAGACAATGGGGCGGGCTCATTTTACTCAGACGACCAATCAGTATCTCAGGATCATTTTGAATCTATCAAGCCACGCCCTAGCAACAATTTAGAGCACCTTAGCAACAAGTCCCATAGACTTCTAATGAAAGACATCAAAGGGATATCTCTGGATAGAAGTGTCATAGAAACACAAGGGTGGTCTCTGCTTTCACTCGGGCAGCAAACAGCCAATCATGAATCACCTCAACACTTCCTAGCCCCTCCCTAGCAACCATTGTCGAGCACCTTAGCAACCAAAATCCATAGAGGATATCTTCCATTCTGAATGTCACAGAGGCATGGGAGTTGGTTTATATCATTCATACTGACAAGCAGCCTTTGGAGATTAATGATTGGCAGCTGCCAAGCCACTCCCTAGCAACTAAACAGAGTACCCTAGCAACCCTTTAGCAGTAACTATATCTCTGCACCACAAAATCAGAGAAACTTCTGGGTTGATTTATTTCAATCAGGATGGCAAGGAGACTTCATTAGTATCACTAAGGTAACTGCCTAGCAACCAGATGGGGTTACCCTAGCAACCCAGTAACAAATCACATATCTCTGCACCAGAAAATCAGAGAAACTTCTGGGTTGATTTATTTCAATCAGGATGGCAAGGAGACTTCATTAGTATCACTAAGGTAACTGCCTAGCAACCAGATGGGGTTACCCTAGCAACCGAGTAACAAATCACATATCTCTGCATCAGAAAAACGTAGAGACTTCCGGGTTGACTTATTTCAATCAGGATGGCAAGGACACTTGATTACTATCACTATGATTACTGCCTAGCAACCAGATGGGGTTACCCTAGCAACCGAGTAACAAATCACATATCTCTGCACCAGAAAATAGTACTGACTTCCGGGTTGATTTATTTCACTCAGGATGGCAAGGACACTTCATTACTATCACTATCGTAACTGCCTAGCAACCAGATGGGGTTACCCTAGCAACCGAGAAACAAATCACATATCTCGGCACCAGAAAAGAGTACAGACTTCCAGGTTGATTTATTTCAACCAGGATGGCAAGGACACTTCATTAGTATCAATATGGTAACTGCCTAGCAACCACATGGGGTTACCCTAGCAACCGAGTAACAAATCACATATCTCTGCATCAGAAAACGTAGATACTTCTGGGTTGACTTATTTCAATCAGGATGGCAAGGACACTTGATTACTATCACTATGGTAACTGCCTAGCAACCAGATGGGGTTACCCTAGCAACCGAGTAACAAATCACATATCTCTGCACCAGAAAATAGTACTGACTTCCGGGTTGATTTATTTCACTCAGGATCGCAAGGACACTTGATTACTATCACTATGGTAACTGCCTAGCAACCAGATGGGGTTACCCTAGCAACCGAGAAACAAATCACATATCTCGGCACCAGAAAAGAGTACAGACTTCCGGGTTGATTTATTTCAACCAGGATGGCAAGGACACTTGATTACTATCACTATGGTAACTGCCTAGCAACCAGATGGGGTTACCCTAGCAACCGAGTAACAAATCACATATCTCTGCACCAGAAAATAGTACTGACTTCCGGTTGATTTATTTCACTCAGGATCGCAAGGACACTTGATTACTATCACTATGGTAACTGCCTAGCAACCAGATGGGGTTACCCTAGCAACCGAGAAACAAATCACATATCTCTGCACCAGAAAAGAGTACAGACTTCCGGTTGATTTATTTCAACCAGGATGGCAAGGACACTTCATTAGTATCACTATGGTAACTGCCTAGCAACCAGATGGGGTTACCCTAGCAACCGAGTAACAAATCACATATCTCTGCACCAGAAAACAGTAGTAACTTCTGGGTTGACTTATTTCACTCAGGATGGCAAGGAGACTTCATTAGTATCACTATGGTAACTGCCTAGCAACCATATGGGGTTACCCTAGCAACCAAGTAACAAATCACATATCTCTGCATCACAAAAACATAGAGACTTCCGGGTTGATTTATTTTAATCAGGATGGCCAGGAGACTTGATTAGTATCACTATGGTAACTGCCTAGCAACCAGATGGAGTTACCCTAGCAACCGAGTAACAAATCACATATCTCTGCACCAGAAAACACTACAGACTTCCGGGTTGACTTATTTCACTCAGGATGGAAAGGAGCCATGTATTGTATTACCTTGGTAACTGCATAGCAACCACATGGGCTTACCCTAGCAACCGAAGTAACAAATCACATATTTCTGCACCAGAAAATCGTACAGACTTCTGGGTTGATTTATTTATGACCATAATTTTTGTTCTTTTCCAGTTACAACATGCTGTTTGACCAGTTTTGCCACGGCAAGCACCACTCACATTTTCTTCAGGAAATGTACCTATCTAGTTTTTATTTTTATATCTCTTAACAAAACTTCGCACCTAACTCGTCCCAAGCACCGCTTGGCATAGACCCACGTAATGAGGTGTCAAATCGAACGCCTATTGAGGACACGTGTGCTATGACTTTTATAAGCTTATCGGGTACGGTATTTGCCCCAGGGGCAAAAAAGCGCCTAAAAATCCCATTGACTTAACATTGAGACAAACTTTGACGCCACAGCTCCGAGCTGAGGATTTCGCAGAA
Source organism: Xyrauchen texanus (assembly GCF_025860055.1). NCBI lineage: Eukaryota > Metazoa > Chordata > Actinopteri > Cypriniformes > Catostomidae > Xyrauchen > Xyrauchen texanus. Next base: position 8,055,001 of record NC_068292.1, on the reverse strand, counting down.
ACGCAGTGATTTGCCACATTTGAAGAGGCTGGCAGGCTCTGTAAGAGCATACCTCAATATGGGGTAAAAGTTGCACCCCTGGGGGCAGGAGCTGCCCAAAGTTGCCCCCATTGACTTACAATGGTGTAGGACGGCCCATGAAATAGGGATTTTTAATTAAACATAGCTCTGGATCACAGTGTCATAGAGACAAGGGGCCTGCCTCATTTTACTAAGATCGACCAATCAGTCTCTCAGGATCATTGCAAAGCTATCAAGCCACGCCCTAGCAACCATTTAGAGGACCTTAGCAACAAGTCCCATAGACTTCTAATGAAAGAGATCAAAGGGATATCTCCGCTAGAAGTGTCATACCAACACAAGGGTGGTCTCGCTTGACTCGGGCAGCAAACAGCCAATCATGAATCACCTCAACACTTCCTAGCCCCTCCCTAGCAACTATTGTCGAGCACCTTAGCAACCAAAATCCATAGAGGGATATCTTCCATTCTGAATGTCACAGAGGCATGGGAGTTGATTTATGTCATTCATACTGACAAGCAGCCTTTGAATTTCATGATTGGCAGCTGCCAAACCACTCCCTAGCAACTACACATAGTACCCTAGCAACCGAGTAACAAATCACATATCTCTACACCAGAAAATAGTACAGACTTCTGGGTTGATTTATTTCACTCAGGATGGCAAGGAAACTTGATTACTATCACTATGGAAACTGCCTAGCAACCAGATGGGGTTACCCTAGCAACCGAGTAACAAATCACATATCTCTGCACCAGAAAATAGTACAGACTTCCGGGTTGACTTATTTCAATAAGGATGGCAAGGAGACTTCATTACTATCACTATGGTAACTGCCTAGCAACCAGATGGGTTTACCCTAGCAACCGAGTAACAAATCACATATCTCTGCATCAGAAAAACGTAGAGACTTCTGGGTTGATTTATTTATGACCATAATTTTTGTTCTTTTCAAGCATGCTATTTGACGAGTTTTGCCACGGCAAGCACCACTCACATTTTCTTCAGGAAATGTACCTATCTAGTTATTAGTGGTGCTTGCAAAGCATCACTATTGTAATCTCACATACTTATTATTTTTATTTTTATTAGTGGTGCTTGCAAAGCATCACTATTGTAATCTCACATACTTATTTTTATTTTTATACTTTTTATTATTCTATCTCCGTACAAAACTTCGCACCTAACTCGTCCCAAGCACCGCTTGGCATGAGACCCACCTAATGAGGTGTCAAATCGAACGGCCTATTGAGGACACGTGTGCTATGACTTTTATAGTTTATCGGGTACGGTAATTGCCCCAGGGGCAAAAAAGCGCCTAAAAATCCCATAGACTTAACATTGCGACAAACTTTGACGCGCCACAGCTCCGAGCGAGGATTTCGCGAGAAACGCAGTGATTTGCCACATTTGAAGAGGCTGGCAGGCTCTGTAAGAGCATACCTCAAAATGGGGTAAAAGTTGCACCTCTGGGGGCAGGAGCTGCCCAAAAATGCCCCAATTGACTTACAATGGTGTAGGACGGCCCATGAAATGAAATGGCATTGGGATTTGTATTCAACATAGCTCTGGATCACAGTGTCATAGAGACAATGGGGCGGGCTCATTTTACTCAGACGACCAATCAGTATCTCAGGATCATTTTGAATCTATCAAGCCACGCCCTAGCAACAATTTAGAGCACCTTAGCAACAAGTCCCATACACTTCTAATGAAAGACATCAAAGGGATATCTCCGGATAGAAGTTTCATAGAAACACAAGGGTGGTCTCTGCTTTCACTCGGGCAGCAAACAGCCAATCATGAATCACCTCAACACTTCCTAGCCCCTCCCTAGCAACCATTGTCGAGCACCTTAGCAACCAAAATCCATAGAGGATATCTTCCATTCTGAATGTCACAGAGGCATGGGAGTTGGTTTATATCATTCATACTGACAAGCAGCCGTTGGAGATTAATGATTGGCAGCTGCCAAGCCACTCCCTAGCAACTAAACAGAGTACCCTAGCAACCCTTTAGCAGTAACTATATCTCTGCACCAGAAAATCAGAGAAACTTCTGGGTTGATTTATTTCAATCAGGATGGCAAGGACACTTCATTAGTATCACTAAGGTAACTGCCTAGCAACCAGATGGGGTTACCCTAGCAACCGAGTAACAAATCACATATCTCTGCATCAGAAAACGTAGAGACTTCCGGGTTGACTTATTTCAATCAGGATGGCAAGGACACTTGATTACTATCACTATGATTACTGCCTAGCAACCAGATGGGGTTACCCTAGCAACCGAAGTAACAAATCACATATCTCTGCACCAGAAAATAGTACTGACTTCCGGGTTGATTTATTTCACTCAGGATGGCAAGGACACTTCATTACTATCACTATGGTAACTGCCTAGCAACCAGATGGGGTTACCCTAGCAACCGAGTAACAAATCACATATCTCTGCATCAGAAAAACGTAGAGACTTCCGGGTTGACTTATTTCAATCAGGATGGCAAGGACACTTGATTACTATCACTATGATTACTGCCTAGCAACCACATGGGGTTACCCTAGCAACCGAGTAACAAATCACATATCTCTGCACCAGAAAATAGTACTGACTTCCGGGTTGATTTATTTCACTCAGGATGGCAAGGACACTTGATTACTATCACTATGGTAACTGCCTAGCAACCAGATGGGGTTACCCTAGCAACCGAGAAACACATCACATATCTCGGCACCAGAAAAGAGTACAGACTTCCAGGTTGATTTATTTCAACCAGGATGGCAAGGACACTTCATTAGTATCAATATGGTAACTGCCTAGCAACCACATGGGGTTACCCTAGCAACCGAGTAACAAATCACATATCTCTGCATCAGAAAAACGTAGATACTTCTGGGTTGACTTATTTCAATCAGGATGGCAAGGACACTTGATTACTATCACTATGGTAACTGCCTAGCAACCAGATGGGGTTACCCTAGCAACCAAATAACAAATCACATATCTCTGCATCAGAAAAACGTAGAGACTTCCGGGTTGACTTATTTCAATCAGGATGGCAAGGACACTTGATTACTATCACTATGATTACTGCCTAGCAACCAGATGGGGTTACCCTAGCAACCGAGTAACAAATCACATATCTCTGCACCACAAAATAGTACTGACTTCCGGGTTGATTTATTTCACTCAGGATGGCAAGGACACTTGATTACTATCACTATGGTAACTGCCTAGCAACCAGATGGGGTTACCCTAGCAACCGAGAAACACATCACATATCTCGGCACCAGAAAAGAGTACAGACTTCCAGGTTGATTTATTTCAACCAGGATGGCAAGGACACTTCATTAGTATCAATATGGTAACTGCCTAGCAACCACATGGGGTTACCCTAGCAACCGAAGTAACAAATCACATATCTCTGCATCAGAAAACGTACATACTTCTGGGTTGACTTATTTCAATCAGGATGGCAAGGACACTTGATTACTATCACTATGGTAACTGCCTAGCAACCAGATGGGGTTACCCTAGCAACCGAGTAACAAATCACATATCTCTGCACCAGAAAATAGTACTGACTTCCGGGTTGATTTATTTCACTCAGGATCGCAAGGACACTTGATTACTATCACTATGGTAACTGCCTAGCAACCAGATGGGGTTACCCTAGCAACCGAGAAACAAATCACAGATCTCGGCACCAGAAAAGAGTACAGACTTCCGGGTTGATTTATTTCAACCAGGATGGCAAGGACACTTCATTAGTATCAATATGGTAACTGCCTAGCAACCAGATGGGGTTACCCTAGCAACCAATTAACAAATCACATATCTCTGCATCAGAAAAACGTAGAGACTTCTGGGTTGGTTTATTTCACTCAGGATGGCAAGGACACTTCATAAGTATCACTATGGTAACTTCCTAGCAACAAGGACGGGTTACCCTAGCAACCAAATAACAAATCACATATCTCTGGATCAGAACATCGTAGAGACTTCCTGGTTGACTGATTTTACTCTGGATAGCAAGGAGACTTGATAAGTATCACTATGGTAACTGCCTAGCAACCACATGGGGTTACCCTAGCAACCGAGTAACAAATCACATATCTCTGCACCAGAAAATAGTACAGACTTCCGGGTTGACTTATTTCAATAAGGATGGCAAGGAGACTTCATTACTATCACTATGGTAACTGCCTAGCAACCAGATGGGTTTACCCTAGCAACCGAGTAACAAATCACATATCTCTGCATCAGAAAAACGTAGAGACTTCTGGGTTGATTTATTTATGACCATAATTTTTGTTCTTTTCAAGCATGCTATTTCACCGAGTTTTGCCACGGCAAGCACCACTCACATTTTCTTCAGGAAATGTACCTATCTAGTTAGTGGTGCTTGCAAAGCATCACTATTGTAATCTCACATACTTATTTTATTTTTATTTTTATTATTCTATCTCCGTACAAAACTTCGGCACCTAACTCGTCCCAAGCACCGCTTGGCGTAGACCCACTAATGAGGTGTCAAATCGAACGGCCTATTGAGGACACGTGTGCTATGACTTTTATAAGTTTATCGGGTACGGTAATTGCCCCAGGGGCAAAAAAGCGGCCTAAAAATCCCATAGACTTAACATTGCGACAAACTTTGACGCGTCACAGCTCCGAGCGAGGATTTCGCAGAAACGTGTGATTTGCCATATTTGAAGAGGCTGGCAGGCTCTGTAAGAGCATACCTCAAAATGGGGTAAAAGTTGCACCCCTGGGGGCAGGAGCTGCCCAAAAATGCCCCAATTGACTTACAATGGTGTAGGACGGCCCATGAAATGAAATGGCATTGGGATTTGTATTCAACATAGCTCTGGATCACAGTGTCATAGAGACAATGGGGCGGGCTCATTTTACTCAGACGACCAATCAGTATCTCAGGATCATTTTGAATCTATCAAGCCACGCCCTAGCAACAATTTAGAGCACCTTAGCAACAAGTCCCATAGACTTCTAATGAAAGACATCAAAGGGATATCTCTGGATAGAAGTGTCATAGAAACACAAGGGTGGTCTCGCTTTCACTCGGGCAGCAAACAGCCAATCATGAATCACCTCAACACTTCCTAGCCCCTCCCTAGCAACCATTGTCGAGCACCTTAGCAACCAAAATCCATAGAGGATATCTTCCATTCTGAATGTCACAGAGGCATGGGAGTTGGTTTATATCATTCATACTGACAAGCAGCCTTTGGAGATTAATGATTGGCAGCTGCCAAGCCACTCCCTAGCAACTAAACAGAGTACCCTAGCAACCCTTTAGCAGTAACTATATCTCTGCACCACAAAATCAGAGAAACTTCTGGGTTGATTTATTTCAATCAGGATGGCAAGGAGACTTCATTAGTATCACTAAGGTAACTGCCTAGCAACCAGATGGGGTTACCCTAGCAACCCAGTAACAAATCACATATCTCTGCACCAGAAAATCAGAGAAACTTCTGGGTTGATTTATTTCAATCAGGATGGCAAGGAGACTTCATTAGTATCACTAAGGTAACTGCCTAGCAACCAGATGGGGTTACCCTAGCAACCGAGTAACAAATCACATATCTCTGCATCAGAAAAACGTAGAGACTTCCGGGTTGACTTATTTCAATCAGGATGGCAAGGACACTTGATTACTATCACTATGATTACTGCCTAGCAACCAGATGGGGTTACCCTAGCAACCGAGTAACAAATCACATATCTCTGCACCAGAAAATAGTACTGACTTCCGGGTTGATTTATTTCACTCAGGATGGCAAGGACACTTCATTACTATCACTATCGTAACTGCCTAGCAACCAGATGGGGTTACCCTAGCAACCGAGAAACAAATCACATATCTCGGCACCAGAAAAGAGTACAGACTTCCAGGTTGATTTATTTCAACCAGGATGGCAAGGACACTTCATTAGTATCAATATGGTAACTGCCTAGCAACCACATGGGGTTACCCTAGCAACCGAGTAACAAATCACATATCTCTGCATCAGAAAAACGTAGATACTTCTGGGTTGACTTATTTCAATCAGGATGGCAAGGACACTTGATTACTATCACTATGGTAACTGCCTAGCAACCAGATGGGGTTACCCTAGCAACCGAGTAACAAATCACATATCTCTGCACCAGAAAATAGTACTGACTTCCGGGTTGATTTATTTCACTCAGGATCGCAAGGACACTTGATTACTATCACTATGGTAACTGCCTAGCAACCAGAAGAGAAGACTTCACCAGAGTGAATACAGAGGGTTCACCACAAGATGTAAACCATTGGTGAGCCTCAAAAACAGGAAGGCCAGATTAGAGTTTGCCAAACAACATCTAAAAAGCCTTCACAGTTCTGGAACAACATCCTATGGACAGATGAGACAAAAAGAAAGTCTTATATAAAGTCTTTAGAAAGTCTTATATAAAAATTGCCCTACACACAATTCTATTTCAGTTTGTCCAGTAACTTTGAGGTCCAAACAAAGAGTTTACTCCGGATTATCCGCATCTTTTGCCATGTGTTCTGTCTCGGACCTTCCTCTCCAAACAATGGGAATGAAATGGGCTACAATGGCAATAAGACGCCCCGCAACCAGGTGTTTAAGGTCCGTGGAGATTTCTAACAATTCATGTAATCTGTTTCTAGTGGACACGAAGACTGTTTTTGGGTTTTGTTCACCCAAAATTTTTAATTATCCTCTTTCGTCTGCAGAACACAAACAAAGATTTTTTGAAGAATGTTTAATGTCTGTAGGTCCATACAATGCAAGGGAACGGTGAACATAAAGCACATAAAGGCAGCATAAAAGTAATCAATACAACTCCAGTGGGTTAATCCATGTGTTCAGAAGCGACATAACTATAGATTCTTCACCCTGCCTAGTAGGTGGCGATATGCACGAAGATAGCAAATCGAACAAAAGAAAAAGAATGTGAAAGTGGATATTTATAGTAAAAAAGGACTTAAATATCTATCTGTTTCTCACCTATCATATCACTTCTGAACACATGGATTACACCAATGGAGTCTTATGGATTACTTTTATGCTGCCTTTGTGCTTTTTGTAGCTTCAAAATTTAGGTCACCATTCACTTGTATTGTGAGGACCTACAGAACTGAAATATTCTTATAAAATGTTTTATTTTTGTTCAGCAGATGAATGAAAGTCAAACACATTTGGTATGGCATGAGGGTGAGTAAATGATGAGATATTTTGTTTTTATTTTTGAGTGAACTATTCCTTTAACACTAAAAGACTTGTGCAGCTTCATTCATTATGATGGGAGCAATCTATAAGGTCACTTTTAGATTACATAACAAAATACTGGAACTTAACTAGCCAGCTAAACTCTCTCTAAAGCATGTCTTTACTAGGGGTGTAATGATTTTCACACACAAAACAAAAGATGTAGATGGACACACTCCGCCTGTGTTTCATGGGGGTCAACTCTCTAAAGAGAGAAGCTGTCCGATTAACTGTAAGTAGGTTAAATCAGTTGAAGACATCACAGTTCTTTCTGCACACATTAGTGTGTAGTTGAAAATGGCAAGTGGAGAAAACAAGCTGCAAGATAGAAGCCCCCTGCGTCATTCAAGTCTCCTGTCTGGGAACTTTTTCTTTTTGCTGTCAATCATATGGAGATGGAAAAAAACATTTACAAAATGGGCACTGTTTGCAGACATCGCTCGACACGAGTGCTGTACTGGTAATATGTCGATGTTTGATTAGTTATTTACGCTGACATCACCTGGGAATATATAGCATGCGATGTGCACAGAGCCGCAGGTGAGCCCGAGTCTGTACACAGACACAATCCTTATCGTCTTTAAACAGGCACTCGATGCTAGTTCAGACAGACATGAAACAAGAACTAAAGCACTTGGGGTGTTCATTGCCAAAGTTATGTTGCCCTTACTTACTAGTTATGTTGATGAAGATGTGGGATTTCCTCGTATGATTAAATCACTCATGTTGCATTACGCCATCCATTTTAACAGCAAGGATATTCCTTCTATATTGATTTACAACTTCTGAATACTGAATATGTGTCGAGTTGAGTGTGAAATGCACATTATGTTGATGCATATAGCATAAAGTCCTTATCCCGATAAGGCAAGTTTGACAGTTCAGTTAGCTAGCCTAAAACGCTCTCACACTGACCCGGTGTAACTGCCAGTAGACCATCCTTATTGTTGAACCCAGAAAATCATATAGAATATATTATAAATATTAAATATAATCGCCCTGTCATAGTGGTAAGTACTATACAGTATACAACATTAACTGGAATCCAGAGCTTTAGGTTGATGTGTTGATTTTGATGTTGTTCAGCCTCTAGAGATGTTATGGCACTCGCTGGAGGAGTGGCTGGTGCTTATCTCCACTGAACTGGATAAAGAGTGCAGAGGCTTGCGTGTCGTCCTCAGGAAATGACATCGCCTCACTTCTCCTGAAGAAGCAGGAGTCTGACCCCTCTGTGTCCAGTGAAACCCCTCAACTGCTGCTGAACACCAAAGCCGTGATAGCGACACCAGAGGGATACTTCAATCGCCTGAGTGCTGTGATACAGGCCTTCTACATGTGCTGCTCCTGTCAGATGCCACATGGGTAAGACTGGTCTTGTGTAGGAAAACCAGGACAGGTGTTTATGGTCATCTGCTCTTTCAAATCATAAACATCTCCACATGAAAGCTGCTGCAGTGTGAGCTCAAAATGTCTCACAAGCTGCTGCTGTTGTTCTCTAATGAAAATGTAATTGGATCATTAAATTACCTCTTAATTTAAGTGTTATTTATATACTCTCATCTGCAAACCTAATGCACTGCATACTCATGTTTTTTCTCTGTTATCTAGCATGACATCCCCTCGATTCATTGAGTTTGTCTGTAAACATTAGGACATTACAACGTGAACGCCTGGGAATGCACTCAACTAACGCCTGGATTAGGAAGAAGTGCGGCCTGATCCGAACTGGAAAGTTATTTTAAGCTATCTTGCTCTTTTGTAGTGTATTTACATAACTTCGACTTGGACACGAAGACTTGAGAGTTTTGGGTTGACTTGTGAGAGACCTCTAAATGCTCACGATGGGACCAAAGAAAAACCAGCAGACTGATGAATTCGATGAGATCAATAAGCGCTCGACTTCCTAACAGAGGAAATTTCTGCCGTTAGGCTGCAGCAGAAAAGTATCCTGGATCTGGTCGAGGAGGTGAAGGCTTTGCGGACTCAGAATGCCGAGAAAGAAAAGAGAATCACATACCTTGAGAGCAGAGTGGCGGACTTGGAACAGTATTCCAGAATGAATGATGTGATTGTCACCGGGCTCCACTTAAAACCCCGGTCATACGCTGTGACCGCTGACAGCGGGGAGAACCCGGTGAGATGGAAGCTAATTCCACGGAACAACAGGTGGCTGCCTTCTTAAAGGCCAAAGGGATTCAGTTTGACTGTAACTCCATTGAGGCTTGCCACCCTCTAACAAGGAAAAACGCAAGTGATAAATCAGCGGTCATTATGAGGTTTGTTAACCGAAAAGATAAGATCGCATTGTTAAAACAGGGTAGAAAACTTAAATGCTCAAATGTCTTCATCAATGAGAACCTCACAAAATACAACGCCGACATAGCCAGAAAAGCACGCTATTTAAAGAAACAGAGGAAAATTCAAAATACTTGGACTACAAACTGCAAAATATTCATTAAACTAAATGGAATACCCGAGGAAGCCAAAGTACTTGTCATAAGGAGCATGGAGGAACTGGATAAGTATCAGTGATGAACAAGATCTGGACGTAAGGTAACAAAGAGCTACACACAATTATATGACACAAGCTGAAAGAACATATTCTTTTACATCTGAAGATGATAACCTAAGAACTGTGGTGAACAATGATCAAGACCAGCAGGAACTGAAAACATTTGAATACACTGACTACAACTTACAAAATTTGGAAAAAGATTTAGATCCTGACAATAATTTCTTCTACACCATCAACAATAACTGCAGCTACTACACTGATGATCAGTACAACAAAATGATTAAATCAAATGGCAAATTATCAATTATCCACTTCAATAGCAGAAGCCTGTATGCCAACTTTAATAACATTAAGGATTATTTACATAGATTTTCACAACCATTTAAAATTATAGCTATATCTGAAACATGGATTAACTCGGAAAAACGGATGGACTTTGAGATGGATGGTTATGAATTTACATATATCAATAGACAAAATAAGATTGGAGGAGGAGTAGCAATATATGTGGATAAGACTCTGAACTTTAAGGTGCTGGAAATATGACAGCTGTGGTTGATAATTTATTAGAATGTATTACAATAGAATTATATATGGAAAAATCAAAAAATGTCATCATAAGTTGTGTATACAGATCACCGGGTTCAAATATAGAACAATTTAAGGACTGGATGGAGTGTATGTTTACAAAAATAAGCTATAAAAACATTTTTATATGTGGGGATTTCAACATTGACCTGTTGAATCCTAATAAACATAAAATTACTGATGAATTTATTAATACAATGCATAGCATGAGTCTATTTCCGATAATAACCAGACCAAGTAGAATTACATCTTATTGTGCCACCCTAATTGACAATATTTTTACTAATAATATCGAGAACAACACAGTGAATGGTTTATTAATTATTGATATTAGTGACCATCTACCAGTTTTTACTGTATATGATTGCGAATATAGGATTAAAAAGCCCGATAAGCAAACAGAATTTAGAAGGGTGCGGTCAGAGGAATCTATTAACAATCTGAAAAAAGATCTGCTGGCACAGAACTGGGATATAATATATCAGGAAAAAGATATTAACAATGCATATGACATATTCTTAGAACTTTTTAAGAATGCATATGACAACAATTGTCCAATAAAAGAATATAGCAGAAAATTAAGGTATACTAATTGCCCACGGATCACTAAGGATACAGAACGCATGTAAAAAGAAAAATACACTGTATAGAGAATTCATAAGACGGGGAACCATAGAGACAGAAAACAAGTATAAAAAATATATAAATAAGTTAACACAAATTATAAGGGCCTGCAAGAAGGAGTATTATAAGAACAAAATAAATAATAATATAAACAATATTAAAGGAATATGGGATACATTGAATAGTATTATAAGAAATAGTCCTAGACAGATAGGTTATCCTAAGTACTTTATTGACAAGGATAAGGAAAATTATGATATGGAGAATGTGGCCAATAGTTTCAATCAGTTCTTTGTAAATGTGGGACCTGATCTAGCCGCAAAAATCCCTGATCCTGGGTCATCGGAAGGTCATTGTAATAAATTAATAGAGAGAAATCAAAGCTCAATGTTTCTCAGGCCAGTGGATGAGAATGAAATATTGGAAATTGTGAGCAATTGTAAGAACAAAAAGTCTACTGATTACAATGACATTGACATGACTATAGTGAGAAAAGTCATTGAGGAGATCTCAAAACCATCGACATATATTTGTAACTTATCATTTCAAACAGGTTCATTTCCAAACAAAATGAAAACAGCCAAAGTCATACCTCTGTATAAAAATGGGAGCAAATACCACTTCACAAACTATAGACCTGTCTCCTTCCACAATTTTCCAAAATTCTTGAAAAAATCTTTAACAACAGATTAGATACATTCTTGGATAAACATCAATTACTCACTGACGGTCAGTATGGATTTAGACTAAATAGATCTACATCAATGGCAATAATAGAATCAATGGAGGAAATCACAAGTGCCCTGGATCATAAAAATTATGTAATGGGGGTATTTGTTGACATTAAAAAAGCTTTTGATACAATCGACCATGACATACTAATAAAAAAACTGGAAAGGTATGGTATCAGGGGGATAGTATTAGACTGGGTGAGGAGTTATCTAAGTAAGAGACAGCAGTTTGTGAAGTTGGGAAGCTCCAGGTCAGTATGTTTGGACATTGCTTGTGGTATCCCCCAGGGGTCAGTGTTGGGACCAAAATTATTTATTTTGTATATTAATGACATATGTTCTGTATCTAAGTTGTTGAAGATGGTTTTATTTGCAGATCGATACCAATATATTTTGTTCAGGTGAAAACTTACAGCAACTGGTGAAGGATGTCACTAAAGAAATGAATAAATTAAAAATATGGTTTGATAGTAATAAATTATCATTAAATTTAAACAAAACTAAAATAATGTTATTTGGGAATTGTAATATGAATATTCAGGTGAACATACAAATAGACAGGGTTATAATTGATAGAGTTCATGAAAATAAGTTTCTTGGGGTAATTATAGATGACATAATCAGTTGGAAATCACACATTAATCATGTACAATCTAAACTATCAAGATCAATTGCAGTAATAAAATATAGCTGCAAGCAGCGATGGCGGGCCCAAGCCGGTGGCACCGCCACCCCCGTGCCTTTAGGGTTTCTGTGCACGATGGGCAATAACGTAACCTCGCTTTGACTGTCGAGAAGATGTGTGCTGTAGAGCTCCAACGAACATTCGCAACGACAGCTCTCGACCTAGTTAGAAGCATTTCTTGTTTGCATGACATGTGGACTTAATAAATCCTTATCTTGAGCCAAATAAACAAGCTGACATTCAGTACAACCTGTGTCTTTTGGTTAGAACACATACAAATGTTATTTATGTTTTTTAGTTTGTCAAGAGATTTAAAGCACCGCTTTTGAAGACTGCGCATGTGCTTAACGTGCTCTACTATGTAAGAACGAGCCGATTATTGAATCTGGAAATGGGTGGGGCCTGTAACACCTTTAGGAACCAAACGTGCAACACTCATAATTACCGGTTGTAAATCACATTCCCTCACTCGTCTTTGAGATGGCTTCACGTGTTTGGATCGTCGGCAGTTCCATCATCCGCACACTGCATACTCGCTTCTGTGAGCAGCGCCTGGACGGAAACCTCGGTCTTCAGTGTGAGATCACCTGGGACGGCAGAGGAGGCAGACTCTGGGAGCAGCTGTTTCCAGCTCTGCGCTCTCTCAGGGCCAAAGCTACAGCTCCAGATATTCTCATTATTCACCTGGGAGGGAACAGTTTGTGTCGGGTGGGCCGCAACCGCCTCAATTTTCTTCGGGAACTAAAGAGTGACCTGACCGAAGTCTTACAAATGTTTCCCAGAACCAGGATGGTGTTTTCTGGCATTTTACCCCATCTAAATTGGAGAGGACAGACTGGCAGGACTGGCTATGGCACTGAACGACGCCGGATCAACGGCGCCATGTCTGGCTTCTTGGCAAAGAGGCAGATGCGCTGCATTCACCACAGAAACATCGGCTTGTTCCATCTGTGCAGAGACGGAGTCCACCTGAGACCAGAGGGAAACCAGCTTCTGTCGAGCAACCTCTGAGAAGCTCTGCAGGTGGAACTCAGAAGATGAAGCAACAAATGTCCTTTTAAGGGCAGCAACAATGGCTCTTTTAAGAGCCACGTTCACTCATTCAAATAAAAAGCATTTTCCAAGTGTGTGAAATTCGTTGTTCCTCACCTTACTTGATGTCAGGTTTCAGATGACTTGTTTTTAAATAAAAATGTCGATCCCTCTTATCCATTCCTTTGTAAGCATTTCAATATAACTTTCAAACCATTCAAGAATCGTGCGCTGTTTTCTGTGCTGACCACAATCCAAAACGTGCCATAAAGCAGCGGTTCTCAAACTTTTTGGTTTTGGTTTATTTATATAAAGACACAGAGAATATTACTTGCCTTACCTGATTAGAACAATGAAAAAACAAAAAAAAAAAAATAACTAGGGAATCACTAAAACGAGAGAATTATTCTTATTTGATGGTACTCTCAAAACATTCCACAACAAAGCCTTGAAATTGAATGATATTCAGAACAGAACACAAATAAAAAAAACTCTCTCTTTAGAATCAAAATGTTTTTACATTTGCGATGTATTTGGATGCTAAACTATTCTTTATTATAGGCTTTGTACTTTACTCACGCTCCAATACCGACGTAGAAAATCATCCTCTTTACATGCGCAAAAATATGCTTGGAAACATCACAGTGGAGCGGTGCTTACTGTGAATGATACGAATTGTACTACTGACTATTTAAACTAGGGCTGGGCGATATGGCAAAATATATTATCACGATATTTTTTTCCATATTGATCGATATCGATATTTGTTACGATATATAATTTAATAATGCTGCCCGCTTGAAAAGTATATTGATAATGATGCCTGAAGAAACCAGAAGGTTCAATAGTTGAACTATATAGTTTATTAACATAAATAAATAACAATGCAAACATTTAACTGTGCAAACATGGATTGGTTGAGAATATATTTTGTTATAAAAGAATATTGATAAACTTTAAATCTAAATGTTAACATTTTACTTTTAGCAAACATGCTTTATCTGCCTTGACAAAACAATGCAAGTTAGCTTGCCTTGTAACTTATTATAAAATATAAAACTAAAAGCCGTGACTACAGTACTATCACATCAAATTTCTTTAGCAGGGCAGCAAACATTTCAAAATGTTTGCAGAGGTACAACCAAGACAACAAATGTAAACAAGTGAACCACAAAGTCCCTGGCAGATTTAAGTACTTAACTGTCAGATAAATAAAATATTAATTGTGTACTGGTTTTATATATCTCAAATGTTTTAGAGGTAGCAATCTGAGTAAAAAGTGCAAAATGTAAACATTGTAAACCTGTCACTATGCTACACCTTTTAGGTAGTGCTCATGTAACCCTAATTACCCTATTATAGGTTTTTTGCCAGAAAGACTAGTCTGCAAAACTTTTGGACGGAGTAACATTAACATGGGCCTGCATTTTCATACTCTCGGTGTGGTCGCTGGGATGGTACCTTTTCAGGTGACCGAAAAGTTTTTATTTGTTGTGTTTCCCGTCTTCACCGACCGACGGCATATTTCGCAGACCGTCTTTATTTGTGCGTCGTCGCTTTTCAGATATCCAAACCACTTCCATATAATTGACGTCTTGTTACCTTTTTTGTTAACAATTTCCTCAGCTTTGGAAAATAGTTCGAGTGCGTCGTTTCCACTCATTTTTTCTTTACATTCACTTTCTTCACTGCCGGTAGCTCAAACAGTGCTCTGCTAGCAAATGGGCGTGTACTTAGACGCACAAGCCAAAATCTGCATTCTGACTGGCTGTTGTCCGTTTATTTCTGCTTTGTAATAGGCTGTTAGGTCTATCCATATCGAGTAAACATGTCAAAAGTTTATCATCGTAGTCTAAATAAATATTATCGCGATGCCATATCGAGATCGTTTTATCGCCCAGCCCTAATTTAACCAGAGTAATTTATATATGTTAGGTTTACTATTTTATTATTATATATTATTGCGGCTATAATGAACAGGCTGCGATGTCAAGATTGCAATGATGGAGTGTGTGTGTGTGTGTGTGTGTTTGTGTATTTGTAACCTTAAGTAATCATGGTTTATTTATACATTTATTTATTCATTTGTTCATTTATTTATTATTTAACATGCATGTGTGCATTATTAAAAGTACCATTGAAGCAACGAGAACGGGTCTGAGCCAAATTATGTTAAAGATGTGTTCTGGTGACTGGCGTGTTTTTAAATCAATCAGATAAGTGTAAATCGAGAGTTAGCGATTAGCTCATCTGATTGGCTACATGAAGAAGGTGGACCCGCCCTCCACTTCTCGCTCCCGTTGGAACTACGTCATTTCAACAACAAAAGGTAGTTTTATCAGAAAACTAATCAGAAAGAAAAACAATCGCAAAGATCGCAAAACAATAATTATAAAAGCGGCTGTTTGCTGCCATTTTTGTTGTTTTCTTAAAAATGTAAAACACAAGCATCGATGTTTTATCACAGGTTTACAATAAAAATAAGAGTGTGATTTCAAAGCATTTTGAAATTTGATCATCATTCTCGGAAGTTTTGATACGTTCGGATCGATCAGCCCATCCCTACTTTCTTTAGACATATGTTTCATGTGTTGGTTTTAATAAAGACTCGGAGTACTCATAAAACTCACAGAACGAAATATGCGTCACACTTTACTGCGTTCTCAACAACATGTAAGTCTTCTTCATACGTTAAAACAACGAGAATACAGAAAATAAGCTTAGAACTCCACCTAGTGGTTATATTATAGAATTAAAGGAGAAATTACATATGAGACAGCTTTATAACTGAAATGGCTTTAACTGAAATAGACTAAAGTTTAATATAACTATTCTGATAAGTGTATATTTCCAACATCATGTTTGTGTTATCCGTTTCTGTAAGTTTTTGTGACGTGTTTCAGAAAGATAATCGCTTAGACAGAGCGATAGTTTATTTTCATCTTAACCGGACATCACAGTTGATCACTGCAATAATTCATAATTCAGTATATTGATACCCGATTTCTTTATCAACTGTTTGTTCAATTGAGACATAAGGGGGTGATTTCAAAGCATTTTGAAAGTGACACACTTCCTTCTGCCAGTTGGAGGCGCTATAACTTTGACTCACAGTAGTCACATCCATGTGACACACTGCTGAAGTTTCATCGAGATCAGTTAATGTATGCAAAAGTTATAACACACTTCCTTGCTTTTATGCTTCCTTTGTGTGCTTTTTGGAACTTCAAAGTTCATTTGCAATGTGTTCCACATTCAAACCAAAATATCTGACTTTCTTTTGGTCTGAGCTAATGACTGTAAATTAGAAAGTTGTCCGGCTCGATGAGAACAATATAATTCCTGAGTTTTGTGACTCTAGGTCGAAGTATAAAACCAATACCCCACTTTTGTCAACAGGTGGCGCTACTGAGCCCCTGCACCACGCATCAAAAAAGAATATTCAACTTTGAAGCGCTGCCACGACAACACTATTTAAGATATCAATAATCCTTTCACACGTCTACATCTGCCGTGCGTTTACATTATACACATAAAGTTTTAAGTAAATCGGGTAAAAATAAGAGTGTGATTTCAAAGCATTTTGAAAGTGACACACTTCCTTCTGCCAGTTGGTGGCGCTATAACTTTGACTCACAATAGTCACATCAATGCGATCGGCCTCTTCCAGCAAACACACAGCTGCGGTTTCATCGAGATCAATTAATGTATGCAGAAGTTATAACACATTTCCTGTTTCACGTTTCACGCCATAATTTCGTTTCCTCGCCACAGCCAAACCGTTCGAGATATCAAAAATCCGCTGTCAATTTTTCATCCTCAATGTCTTGACTTCATGCTGACCGAGTTTCGTGGCGATTGGTGGAATTCTCTAGGAGGAGTATTTCACATTCCATTGCATGTGTTTTCCAAAGAACCCTAAATAGATGATTTCCTGTTGGCCTGAGGTAAAAAGTAAAAGTATGAAGGATATATGAAACGATGAGATCTATATTTGTACCGAGTTTCATATTATTACATGCAAGCGTGTTTGATTTATGGACCAAGTTTTCGGACCCTGTTTCAGGGGGCGCTGTCGAGCCCCCCTGCCACGCCCGGGTACCAGCTTCAGCCCGGCCCTAATGGCCACGGGTTCTGACCCGTGTGCAAAGTTTCAAGAGTTTTTGAGCACATTAAGAGCCCCGAAAGTGCCCCAATAGTCGTAAAAAAAATAATAATAGATATAGCTGCGAGCAGCGATGGCGGGCCCAAGCCGGTGGCACCGCCACCCCCGTGACTTTAGGGTTGCTGTGCACGATGGGCAATAACGTAACCTCGCTTTGACCGTCGAGAAGATGTGTGCTGTAGAGCTCGCATCAGTGTGTGCTCTGCAAAAGTGCGCATCGAGGGCACATATCAACCACAAAGTATGCGTGAGCACCCTTCCGATACCTAAAATGAAAAATGAGACACCCTACGGTCTCATGGAGTTAATGGACACATGAAATAAGTACACAAGACTGAAAATTCATATGAAGTGTGCCATTTAGGACAGGGCCTATGACCGTGAACCACAATAGTCACATCTATGAGATAATTCAAATGTAGAATAATTTTTGATGTCATAGGATGTCATAGGTCAATATCTTTTGCAGCACTTAAATGTGTTAATCCAGAAGGCCAGTATTTATCTGGAGGTCTTTGTACAGGTTTATCAATGTAATTATAATTTACGCTTATGTGTTCCTATGATATGCAATGGAAGTACATTTTTATGTTTAACATGGGTGTATTCACAATACATAGCATACTGATATAATATCTTAAGATTATTTATCATTATGTTAAGTACATCACACAAATGTGACTGTATTCACCTGTAATGTCTCCAATAAGTACAGTATATTGGCCTGTATGGCCATGATATATTGCCTTAGCTAGACTTTAGCTAACCTATTACATTAGCTAGTAGCTCATGAGTCATGAATGTTAGCAAGACACAAGTTAACTATATTTGGTTTTGGCTAATTAGCTGTATAGTCGAGGCACTGTACACGATGCGGAGGGAGGGAGAGAGGGAGGGCGGGCATCGACAAAATCTCATCTACCGACCTGATGTTTTGATTTTTTATTTAATAAATATATTTGTTTGACAGGGAAGCTGTGCGCAAACAGGAATATATATATTAATTTATTTATTAAAAAAATAAAAATAAACACCCCAGAAAAAAGGGCACTTTCTCTCGAGGAAGAAAAAGGGCAGGTGCTCAAGCCCCCTTTGATGTCTATGTGTGCACGTGCACACGTGAGACATAACAGACTCCTCAATATATCATGTATTTTTACACTTTGTTGTATGAAATTGTCCGTTCAGACGCAAGCAGCAGCGAAAGTTAAATCTCATCGGCGTTCGAGCGAGCGTTAGACACGACGCGGCTCGATCGCTGTGTCACTCAATCTGCTCGCAAACATGTATTTGAGTTGTTTTCACATTTGTTGAGTTGAATAGTGTAAAATCGCTTGAACGTTCAAACAGGCAAACATTGTATACAACCGACAAACCTTCGTGAAGATGCGAGCAAAAATAATCTGTCAGACATAGAGCTGTCACGATAACTACTTTTTGTTGTGCGATATATTGCACATAAATTAATTGCGATAAACGATATTATTGTAATTTTCAGACCATTTTAGGCCACTGATTACATAATGACAATATAATAGCATAATAATGCAAATACACTGTATTCTTATTCTATTCAATATTTAGACATTGTGAAATGTGAAAAAATATATCCCAAATAAATAAAACAAGTAAATAAATACACTTTTGTTAACAAAAAAGTGCAAGGTATCAAGAACTAGATCAAAACAAAGTAGGCTAATATGTCAATTTAAACTTTTAAAGTGTCTCACACAAAGGCACAGATGCATCAACAGGACATTTCTGCTGCCAGATTAGTTTTTTAATTGTTAGGCAGATTCCGAGAAAGGAACACCAACATGTTTACCTTGTGGGGCTTATGGCAGGATCTTACTGGGGTAACAATGTTACCAGCTGTGCTAAACAGTCTTTCTTATAGCGAGTTACGCTATCCGTGAGTGTGCGCCATTTCGCGCTGTCACGTTTATATTTGCACTGTCGGGAAAAGGCATCTGCAACAGATAACTGTCTGGAAGAAGGCCCCTCTCCAACTCCAGCTGCAGTTGTTGTTCCCAGGTTGAAAAACTGCGTGGGATGGTTATGTTTTAGGTGCGATTTTAAGTTTGTTGTGTTGCCTCTTTTCGTTGCTACTGTTTTAAAACACAGTCGACATACTGGCTCGTTCACGTTAATTAGCTCTCCTCTCTCGTTCGGCTTAAAGCCAAAATGTTCCCACACCGGAGCTGAAGATTGCGGCTTTGAAATCAATTCCATGTTGGACTCGTTCTTCCTAACTGGCTCGCTGGAGATGTCACGAAACAGAACACTTTAAAATGCAGTTGGTTCACGCCTTCTCTTCACCTGACGGTGTCCGCTCTCTCTCTCTGTGTGTGTGTGTGTGTGTGTGTGTGTGTGTGTGGACACGCTGCCTGAGCCCCGCCTCCGACACAGAGTGCAGACAAGATGACAGAGGCAGCGCGATCAACTAAAATGTTGGTGACATTCATTTTAATGTAAAAATGAATCTGGTTATTATTTTTAATAATAAAACAAATTATCAGTTGCAATATATCGCGGCACCAAAAATGATCGCGCTCATTTCCATATATCGTGCGATAAGTCGATATATTGACTATCGCGGCAGCTCTAGTCAGACAAACCTAAAACAACATCATACTCGGAAGTTTTGATACGTTAGGATCGATAAGCCATCCCTACTTTCTTTAGACATATGTTTCATGTGTTGGTTTTAATAAAGACTCGGAGTACTCATAAAACTCACAGAACGAAATATGCGACACACTTTACTGCGTTCTCAACAACATGTAAGTCTTCTTCATACGTTAAAACAACGAGAATACAGAAAATAGGCTTAGAACTCCACCTAGTGGTTATATTATAGAATTAAAGGAGAAATTACATGAGACAGCTTTATAACTTAAATGGCTTTAACTGAAATAGACTAAAGTTTAATATAACTATTCTGATAAGTGTATATTTCCAACATCATGTTTGTGTTATCCGTTTCTGTAAGTTTTTGTGACGTGTTTCAGAAAGATAATCGCTTAGACAGAGCGATAGTTTATTTTCATCTTAACCGGACATCACAGTTGATCACTGCAATAATTCATAATTCAATATATTGATACCCGATTTCTTTATCAACTGTTTGTTCAATTGAGACATAAGGGGGTGATTTCAAAGCATTTTGAAAGTGACACACTTCCTTCTGCCAGTTGGAGGCGCTATAACTTTGACTCACAGTAGTCACATCCATGTGACACACTGCTGAAGTTTCATCGAGATCAGTTAATGTATGCAAAAGTTATAACACACTTCCTTGCTTTTATGCTGCCTTTATGTGCTTTTTGGAGCTTCAAAGTTCATTTGCAATGTGTTCCACATTCAAACCAAAATATCTGACTTTCTGTTGGTCTGTTTGTTCACTTGAGACATAAGAGGGTGATTTCAAAGCATTTTGAAAGTGACACACTTCCTTCTGCCAGTTGGTGGCGCTATAACTTTGTCTCACAATAGTCACATCCATGTGACACACTGCTGAAGTTTCATCGAGATCAGTTAATGTATGCAGAAGTTATATCACACTTCCTTGTGTGCTACCTTTATGTGCTTTTGGAGCTTCAAAGTTCATTTGCTATGTGTTCCACATTCAAACCACAATATCTGACTTTCTGTTGGTCGGAGCTAATGACTGTAAATTAGAAAGTTGTTCGGCTTGACGAGAACAATATACACGCCGAGTTTTGTAACTGTAGATAGAACTAACTAAGTTATAACACACTTCATGTGTCCTTTTTTAGTCATAAATCAATTTCCTCGCCACGGCCAAAACGTTCGAGATATTAAAAATCCGTCCGCAATGTAGCATCCTCAATGACTTAACTTCATGCTGACCGAGTTTGGTGGTGATTGGATTCATTCTCTAGGAGGAATATATATAATTCCAGAGCATGTGTTTCCAAACAACCCATAATAGCTGACTTCCTGTTGGGCTGGCGTAAAACTTAGAGCACGAAAGTTGTTCGGCCCGATGAGATATAGAAGTGTACCGAGTTTCATATTATTACATGCAAGCATGTTGATATATGGACAAGTGTTCAGACCCCGTTCAAGGGGGCGCTGTCGAGCCCCCCTGCCACGCCCGGGTACCAGATTCAGCCCGGCCCTGATGGCCGCAGGTTCTGACCTGTGTGCATAGTTTCAAGAGTTTTTGAGTACGTTAAGGGCCCCAAAAGTCCCGGAAACCTTGAAAAACAATATCTTAATGCAAATCTCACCCAACAGAGAAATCCCCTCTCCCTCCCCCTCTCCTCCACTCCCCACACACAGAGAATTGGCAGGGGGCACGTTGTCAGAGAGAGAGAAAAACATAGAATGGGAGCAGTCACTCTGTCAGTCAGAGAGAGAAAAATTCCAAGAAATCCACATTCAAACCACAATATCTGACTTTCTGTTGGTCGGAGCTAATGACTGTAAATTAGAAAGATGTTCGGCTTGACGAGCACAATATACACGCCGAGTTTTGTAACTGTAGATAGAACTAACTAAGTTATAACACACTTCATGTGTCCTTTTTTAGTCATAAATCAATTTCCTCGCCACGGCCAAACCGTTCGAGATATCAAAAATCCGTCCGGTATGTAGCATCCTCAATGTCTTGACTTCATGCCGACCGAGTTTGGTGGCGATTGGATTCATTCTCTAGGAGGAATATATATAATTCCAGAGCACGTGTTTCCAAACAACCCATAATAGCCGACTTCCTGTTGGGCTGGCGTAAAACTTAGAGCACGAAAGTTGTTCGGCCCGATGAGATCTACAAGTGTACCGAGTTTCATATTATTACATGCAAGCATGTTTGATATATGGACAAGTGTTCGAATCCCATTCCAGGGGCGCTGTCGAGCCCCCCTGCCACGCCCAGGTACCATCTTCGGCCCGGCCCTGATGGCCGCGGGTTCCGAGCCGTGTGCAAAGTTTCAAGAGTTTTCGAGCACGTTAAGGGCCCCAAAACCTTGAAAAACAAAAATAAAAGCATTCTCATTCAACAGCCAAATCACCCCCCTCCCCCCAGACACAGAGAGACGTAGGGTCAGTGAGAGAGGCAGAGAAAATTCTCCAAAACATCCACATTCAAACCAAAATATCTGACTTTCTGTTGGTCTGAGCTAATGACTGTAAATTAGAAAGTTGTCCGGCTCGATGAGAACAATATAATTACTGAGTTTTGTGACTGTGGGTCAAAGTGTAAAGCAACCCCCCCACTTTTGTCAAAAGGTGGCGCTACTGAGCCCCTGCACCACGCCCGTTTCTGAAACTTTGCACATGTCTACTGGCTAATAAATGTGATGTGTCTGTCGAGTTTCATGCAATTTCAAGTATGCTAAGAGTCTCAAAAGCATCAAAAAAGAATATTCCAGTTTGAAGCATTGCCGCGGCAACAGTATCCAAGATATCAATAATCCTTTCCCATGTCTACATCTGCCGTGTGTTTACATTACACACCAAAAGTTTAAGTAAATCGGGTAAAAATAAGAGGGTGATTTCAAAGCATTTTGAAAGTGACACACGTCCTTCTGCCAGTTGGTGGCGCTATAACTTTGACTCACAATAGTCACATCCATGCGATCGGCCTGTTACAGCGAACACACTGCTGAAGTTTCATCGAGATCAATTAATGTATGCAGAAGTTATAACACACTTCCTGTTTCTCTTTTCACACCATCATTTCGTTTCCTCGCCACGGCCAAACCGTTCGACATATCAAAATTCCGCCGGCAATTTTTCATCCTCAATGTCTTGACTTCATGCTGACCGAGTTTCGTGGCGATTGGTGGAATTCTCCAGGAGGAGTATTTCAAATTCCATTGCATGCGTTTTCCAAAAAACCCTAAATAGACAATTTCCTGTTGGGCTGAGGTAAAAAGTAAAAGTATGAAGGATATATGAAACGATGAGATCTATATGTGTACCGAGTTTCATATTATTACATGCAAGCGTGTTTGATTTATGGACCAAGTTTTCGGACCCCGTTCCAGGGGGCGCCGTCGAGCCCCCCTGCCACGCCCCGGTACCAGCTTCAGCCCGGCCCTAATGGCCATGGGTTCTGACCCGTGTGCAAAGTTTCAAGAGTTTTCAAGCACGTTAAGAGCCCCAAAAGTGCCCCAATAGTCGTAAAAAAAATAATAATCATAGTCATCCTAACGAAAACAATAGGGCCTTGCCTTTTCAAGGCTTGGGCCCTAATAATAATAATCCTAACGAAAACAATAGGGCCTTGCCTTTTCAAGGCTTGGGCCCTAATAATAATAATTCTAACGAAAACAATAGGGCCTTGCCTTTTCAAGGCTTGGGCCCTAATAATAATCCTAACGAAAACAATAGGGCCTTGCCTTTTCAAGGCTTGGGCCCTAATAATAATAATAATAATAATAATAATAATCCTAACGAAAACAATAGGGTCCTACGCACTTTGTGCTTGGGCCCTAATTATTCACAATGCTGAGTATAGGGAACACACTCATGCATTATTCATACAGTCAAAATTATTAAAATTCACAGATCTTGTGAAGTATCAATCAGCCCAAATAATGTTTAAAGCTAAAAATAATATATTGCCAAGAAATATTCAAATATTATTCAGGGTAAGAGAGGGAGGTTATAAATTTAGGGGGACACATAACTTCAAAGTTAACAGAATTCGGACAACTAGAAAAAGTTTTTGTATCTCCAGCTCTGGAGTAAAGCTATGGAATAGTCTCAATGATGAACTAAAGCAATGTCCAAACATAAATCAGTTTAAAATTAGGTATAAAGATATTGTCTTCAAGAGATACAGGGATGAAGAATGGGGTGAATAATCAATGAGTGTTTTGGGGCTAGTAATTATTTTTCGTTTCTTTGTGTTATTATTATTATGTCATTTCTTTTTCTGAGCTACTGATATTTCTAAGTTATTCTTCTATATTGTTTATTTAATTATTATTTTCCTTGTTTAAATAATTGATAATTTATTTAATATTATTATAATTTTTTTTTTTTTCTTGAATTATTTTTCTTTGCTTTGGGGTATAATAAAGTAGATTTATGATGGAACGTGGGTCGACTTAGAATTATGGATAGGGGGTGGGATTAAATAAGTTTTTTTTTCTTCTTCCCACTCCTTTTCGAATATGTAATGGACATAGACAAGAGTAAGAAAAAAAAAAAAAAAAAAAAGTCTTTGACTGTAACCATTGTAATTAATTTGTTTTATTGTGTTATTGGAATTATTTAGATTTGTTTGCTTGATTTTATTTTCTTGTCAGATGTTCTTTTGCATAAATTTGAAATAAAAAAAACAAAAAAAAAAAACATGATGAGGTGCTCAAATGTTTTGTCACAAGGTAAGTTAAGGGCATTTATTAGGTTATTAAGCTTTGTGCTTTTAAAACCACTCCTTACATCAGTCTCCCAATTGCTTGTCTTTTGTTCCCAGGAATCCAAAAATCATCTTCAATCACTTCCACTTCCTGCTGGAGTGCCCTGAGCTCATGTCTCGATTCATGCATATCATCAAAGGCCAGGTAAGCATGATGCATGAGAGATTCAAGGAGGTTTTGTAATACACTTGTCCCAGAATGGATTTGGACAATTAAGTCACAATTAAAATGGCCTATTGTTAATGTTATTGCATTAGATTACAGAATTATTAAACTAGGTAACACCTTATTTTTCAGGAGTGAAATTGTTGCATCCTTCTGATTTCGGACTTTTCTGTGTCAGTTAGATCTCTTATTGGCCCATTTGACCTGTAGTAAGAAAACTGCCTAATAATTCTGCTCATCTGAATACAGTGTGCATGTCGATTTATGCCACACTCTCCATCAAAAATTAAATAGCACTTGAAAATTATTTTACTTAGTAACTAGGGCTAGGCAAAACTGCTACAAAAATTTAATTTTTATATTTTTCAGCCTATTGACGATATTCGATAGGTATCTCAATAATTATGTATTTTCTCCAAAATGGCTCAAAAGCTATTTATTTATTTATTATTCAGAAGAACCTACATTTCTTCTAAACAGCATTTTTTTAGCCAAGTAGATTTAATATTTTAAAGACATTGAATAAAAATATATTTATAAATATTAAAGGCATGTTTTCCCACGACTTTACATTAGTGAACACAAAGGAAAATCAGATCTAATCATTTTCATTGAAATGCATTTTTTATAGTAATATTTTATATATATTGATGCATAGTATCTTAATAAAAAGCATTAATTACCTTATTATATTTAAAAAAATTATAATTGTGAATGAACAAGGCCTTGAAATGAACTTCATCACCTGGGGCTTTTATTTTGACTCTGTTATACTGGGCAGTGTTTGTAGATTTGTAGAATAACTTGTAGTAGTTATTAATGTTTGTAATTGCGCAAATGCTTGAATCTGCAGTACTTATCCTTCTTGAGTTCACACAACAGCCATCGCCAGTTTATTCTGAAGTGCACAAAGACATGTTTATCTGCTTAAATAGCAGCCTTGTGAAGTTTAATAATCACATATGACCACATTATCATTTTGATGTTTTTTTTGTATTAATTCGGCAGCCCTGAAGGATCGTGAAATTAGTGAACTGATGCAGTCTATTAGAAGCCTGATGTCCAAAATTAAAGTGCATTAAAATCATATGTAGCATATTCACAATATTCATCGTGACTATAACATGAATATTCTATATATTGCCCAGCCTTAATAGTAACTATTGAGGTTGATATTAATTGGAATTGGAAACATATGCTTGGAAATGTGATAAGAATGTTGATTAGCCTAATAATTATGCATGCATCATCTGTTCCCACAGGTGTCCTAGCAGAGTAACTCAAAACTCAAAAGAAAAAACTGTGTGTGTGTTGTGTGTTAAAGATACAATTATATATAAAACACATTTTCATAAAAGCTGCATGCATAAAAGTTATAAAATAATTATAAAAGAATAACAGCAAAATGCTGTTTATATATATATATATATTTTTATTATTATAATTTTAATTTTTTTTGGGTGCTCCCCATGGTTTGTGGGGTGCTCCCAGTCAGCATTAGTGAGTACCTACCGACAGTAGTCTGAGGAGGGACAATCCAGCGTCAAGGAGTTGGGAGCCTAAGCCTCATCGATGCACGAGGGCAATGAAAGCTATCCCATCAGGTCCGAACTGACAGAATGTCTAGTATGTTACAAGTCACAGAAAAGTTTAATGATGGTTACAGTAGGAATGCGTCACAACACACAGTGCATCGCACCCTGCTGCGTATGGGGCTGCAAAGCTGCAGACTGGTCAGAGTGCCCAGAATGACTCCTGTCCACCGTTAAAACACCTACAATTGTCATACGAGCATCAAAACTGGATTAGTGGAAGAAGGTCGCATGGTAAAATAAGTCCTGTTTTCTTTTACATCATGTGGACGGCTGTGTACGTGTACGCGGTTTACCTGGGGAATTGATGGCACAAGGATGCACTGTGGGAGGACGACAAGCCAGTGGAGGGAGTGTGATGCTCAGGCCAATGTTCTGCTGGGAAATATATATACAGGTCCTTCTCAAAAAATTAGCATATTGTGATAAAGTTCATTATTTTCCATAATGTAATGATAAAAATTAAACTTTCATATATTTTAGATTCATTGCACACCAACTGAAATATTTCAGGTCTTTTATTGTTTTAATAATGATGATTTTGGCATACAGCTCATGAAAACCCAAAATTCCTATCTCAAAAAATTAGCATATTTCATCCGACCAATAAAAGAAGTGTTTTTAATACAAAAAAGTCAACCTTCAAATAATTATGTTCAGTTATGCACTCAATACTTGGTCGGGAATCCTTTTGCAGAAATGACTGCTTCAATGCGGCGTGGCATGGAGGCAATCAGCCTGTGGCACTGCTGAGGTGTTATGGAGGCCCAGGATGCTTCGATAGCGGCCTTAAGCTCATCCAGAGTGTTGGGTCTTGCGTCTCTCAACTTTTTCTTCACAATATCCCACAGATTCTCTATGGGGTTCAGGTCAGGAGAGTTGGCAGGCCAATTGAGCACAGTAATACCATGGTCAGTAAAACAGTGGTTTTGGCACTGTGAGCAGGTGCCAGGTCGTGCTGAAAAATGAAATCTTCATCTCCATAAAGCTTTTCAGCAGATGGAAGCATGAAGTGCTCCAAAATCTCCTGATAGCTAGCTGCATTGACCCTGCCCTTGATAAAACACAGTGGACCAACACCAGCAGCTGACATGGCACCCCAGACCATCATTCCTTCTCCCCAGTCTTCCTCCAGACTCTGGCACCTTGATTTCCGAATGACATGCAAAATTTGCTTTCATCCGAAAAAAGTACTTTGGACCACTGAGCAACAGTCCAGTGCTGCTTCTCTGTAGCCCAGGTCAGGCGCTTCTGCCGCTGTTCCTGGTTCAAAAGTGGCTTGACCTGGGGAATGCGGCACCTGTAGCCCATTTCCTGCACACGCCTGTGCATGGTGGCTCTGGATGTTTCTACCCAAGACTCAGTCCACTACTTCCGCAGGTCCCCCAAGGTCTGGAATCGGTCCTTCTCCACAATCTTCCTCAGGGTCCGGTCACCTCTTCTCGTTGTGCAGCATTTTTTGCCACACTTTTTCCTTCCCACAGACTTCCCACTGAGGTGCCTTGATACAGCACTCTGGGAACAGCCTATTTGTTCAGAAATTTCTTTCTGTGTCTTACCCTCTTGCTTGAGGGTGTCAATGATGGCCTTCTGGACAGCAGTCAGGTCGGCAGTCTTACCCATGATTGCGGTTTTGAGTAATGAAACAGGCTGGGAGTTTTTACAAGCCTCAGGAATCTTTTGCAGGTGTTTAGAGTTAATTAGTTGATTCAGATGATTAGGTTAATAGCTCGTTTAGAGACCCTTTTCATGATATGCTAATTTTTTGAGATAGGAATTTTGGGTTTTCATGAGCTGTATGCCAAAATCATCAGTATTAAAACAATAAAAGACCTGAAATATTTCAGTTGGTGTGCAATGAATCTAAAATATATGAAAGTTTAATTTTTATCATTACATTATGGAAAATAATGAACTTTATCACAATATGCTAATTTTTTGAGAAGGACCTGTATATATATATATATATATTTTTTAACTACTCCTCAGCTTTCATTTGAGCAAACTATAGTTTTGGCAAATCTACTTTGTGCATGACAAGAGTATTATTTCCAACAATTGTTTACAGACAGATATTTTCACTTTTAATTGACTCTTATCACAATTCCAGTGGGTCAGAGGTTTACATACACTAATTAACTGTGCCTTTAAGCAGCTTGGAAAATTCTATTAAATTATGTAAAGACATTTGTCAATTAGCCAATTAGCTTCTGATAGGCTAATTGGCTAATTGGATTAAATTGGCGTTGTACCTGTTGATGTATTTTAAGGCCTACTTTCAATGCCTTTTTGCTTGACATCATTAGAAAATCAAAAGAAATCAGCCAAGACCTCAGAAAAATAATATTGTGCACCTCCACAAGTCTGGTTCATTCTTGGGAGCAATTTCCAAACACCTGAAGATACCACGTTCATCTGTACAAACAGTAGTTTGCAAGTATAAAAACCATGGTACCATGCAGCCATCATATCGCTCAGGAAGGAGACACATTCTGTCTACTAGAGATGAACGTAGTTTGTTGTGAAAAGTGCAAATCAATCCCAGAACAACAGCAAAAGACCTTGTGATGATGCTGGATGAAGCAGTTTGACAAGTATCTATATCTACAGTAAAACAAGCCCCTATATTGATATAACCCGAAAGGCTGCTCAGCAAGGAAGAAGCCACTGCTCCAAAACCGCCATAAAAAATCCAGACTAGAGTTTGCAAGTGCACTTGGGGACAAAGAGCCTACTTTTTGTAGAAAAAAGTCTGATGAAACAAAATGACCATAATGACCATCGTTATGTTTGGAGGAAAAAGGGGGGCTTGTAAACTGAAGAACACCATCTCAACCTTGAAGCATTTGTTCCTACAGAAGAAGAATTTAATGTGATTGTGAGGAAGTCACAGAGTGCACATGCAGAGAATGAAATCACAATCTGCAGGTTTAATTCTGTAACTAACAAAACGCTGCATGCATTTCCTAAACTGATAGTTGGGTGTAACACTTTCTTAAAGAAAGATAGCACAAGCACACTTTTCAAGCCAAACATTTAACTTAAATTTTATTCTGACACAATTCTGTATTGTGACACACTGTGGTTGTCAAACGTTAGTGGCACCTGTCCACAGCAAGTGAATGTGCTGAACTACACCTGTGGAGGTAATATGTTAGTTAGTAAGTTCACTTACATGATTTTATAAGATAGGGTGCAATGCTAAAAGACCTACTGAATATAATTTTCTCCTAAAACATAAGATCACAGAAATATCTATTATGGTGCCTCCCTTAACCCCGTTACACTGCAACAAAACATTTGACATTAGTGGGAGTGAATGGATTTGTTGCAATGGTGGATTTGTTAACAACGTGGGCCCATTTTAACTGCTGGAAAAGGCAATACAGATTAATTTATGAAATAGTCATGTACAAAAATTATAACTCCAAACTGTATACTGTTGGTTTATTAAAAGCAGAATAAATAAAACATTATTGTGATATAGTTCAGCTATTATAAAATGGCAAAAAGTGATTGAAATATATGTAAATTAAAGCATCCTTGGACCCTTGGACATTATAATTCAGAATGTAGCATTTTCCCCCCAATCATTATACACTGTGTCCACAACAAAACAGATTATTTTTAATGGGGGTCTTTAGTAGCGTTGTACTCTAATCAAGAATTTATACATTTTGAATGATTTTCAATGAGGGTCAAAAATTACCCAAACGATAAAAGGAAGGTGCAGTTTCTTGTTTCAGATTCAAATTTTTATTTGAATAAATGCTCTTCAAGCATGACACATAACAAAACAATAATTTACAGAGTCAAACATTATCCCCCTTAAACGCCATTATTTTCTTCCCCAATCCACCCCCCACAAACATCCCTGTGGCCAAACCGGAGTACACGCTGAGATAAAAAAAAATTATATATATAAAATGAATAAAAAATAAATCATAATAAGCACACACATTTAAAATTCTAAGTCTCTCTCCAATGCCCTTCCTGAGAGCCCTCCAAAAATGCCAAATAGCTGCCCCACGTTTTTCAAACAAGTCCTAGCCTTCTATACGACACCACCTCAAATGCTGCCGCCCTGCCCATCTCTGTGCACCACTCCTGAAATGAGGTGCTCCAGCCGACTTCCATCCCATAAGGATGAACTGTCTGCCGATCATAACTCTGACTAGGACCCAATTTTTTATGTACTAATATTAATGATCGCCCCATCACCTAAAATACAGAGTCTGGGGCGAAGTGAAATTTTAGTGCCCAATACGTCACACATAAAACTCTGAACCCTCAACTAAAATTCTTGGATCTTAACCCTCTTCCAAAAAACATGGGTTGTGTCTCTTCTGATTGGAATTGCAAACAGGTGGGTGTGTCTATACAATCTAGAGGGGGTCCAATAGAATCAATGTAAAATCTTAAATTGTACAAGGTCCACCCTTGCATCTATAGATGTAGACTTGATGTTTTTTAGAATCCTAGCCCACACTCCCTCCTCCAATACCAAGTTTAAATCTTTCTCCCATAATCTCTTAAGAGAAGTTGAAGCACCATCCCCAGACTCTGAATTAACAGGGAGTAATACACTGATGCCTCGCGATCCTTTCCAAAAGCAGTATCTGCCACTTTAGGGGGTGTATGCTACTCCCAAAAATAGTACAAAGCAGGTGTTGTAGCTCTAAATACCTAAAGAATTGAGACCTATGGATCCCAAAATGTTTAACCATATTTTCAAAGGATCTCAACACTCCACTCTCTATAGGTCATCTAGCGTATTAACCTCCCTTACAATTCACTCTGTCCAACAGAAAGGAGACTTATTAATAAATAACTTTGTATATATATATATATATATATATATATATATATATATATATAAAAATAATACCGGTTTATATCATTAAAAGTGTTCTTCATTCATATAAACATTAACCTAAAATCTTGGATGTTGTAAAAACAAGTCCATGGATATGTAATGCATCAACGGCCCAGTTGTTAGAATTTGTCTAAGATGCAAGAACCGAATCGAACTCTGTCATGTGCAGTTGGTCCTTGTTTCCCTCTCCTCAGCCATTTTAAGACCGGTGTGAGTGGTTTTATGAACATCTTCTGACCGGACAGCCAGACTCTGATATGGTGCACCGGCCGGTTAATGAAAATGACATTCTACTGGTTCACAGAGGTAAGCAATGTCTACGTTATCTACAGTATGTAAACATTTCTGGGGGGGTTCTCTCTATCATTCATCTATCTTTTGGATCATCTTCTTTCAGACTCAATTTTCCGCAGCAGCTGTGAGGTTGTGTCCAAATCCTCCAATGAGAAACTCAAACAAGGCATCGCCGTGTGGTTCCACGGTGAAGAGGGCATGGTGAGCTTGAACAAATCTCAAACCATGTGCCACTTTCAGACGCATTGCCCTGACTTTTATCTATTATCTAATCGGATTAAGAGATTGTTTTTATTGGGGTGTAGCTGCAAGGCATTAGGTCCAAGTCGAATGCCATGAATAACTTTATTCTCTGTGTTTTTTCCTTAGGGTCAGGGTGTGTGGTCAGAGAGCGGTTTGACATTCTGTCCAATGAAATCATCAACCCAGACTACGCACTGTTTACGCAATCTGCAGATGGTATATGACACGCTGTTAAATCCTGTATGATTAAAAATGGCGAATGTTTTTCCCGCTTGTTTGGCTGCATGTTAGAGGTTCTGAGTTTCTGTGTTTGTCCACAATAGAAAAATTGTGAAGTAAGTCAAAATCCCTCTGTGATCAAGGAGAAATTTTGCACAGAAAGAAAACATCTCTTAATTGCTTGTACGTTTACAGTATGTTTTTGTTTTTTTCTGGGTACATTCATTTATTGTACAGGTACCACATTTCAACCCAACAGTAACTCCTCTGTCAACCCAAATCATCTGAACTACTTTAGATTTGCTGGTCAAATCTTAGGTCTGGCGCTCTACCATCGCCAGCTGGTCAACATCTACTTCACACGCTGTTTTACAAGCACATACTGGGTAACCCCACACACTTGACAGGGTTTTTATCAAAGTCAGCCCAGAATCAGTTTAAGATGTTTTTGTTTTTTTTAAAGGATCTTTTAAAATCTGTTGTAGGTTTTTAGTTGCAGAAAATCAATAAAGTCACGGAATGTTTTTTTTTCAAGAATAGACTCATTGACTGGAGTGTTTGTAGCATATATGACATGTAAAAGTATTTTTTTATATATGAAATCAGGTATCCCTGTGAGCTACCAGGATGTGTCCTCCACTGACCCAGAGTATGCCAAGAACCTTCAGTGGATTCTGGACAATGACATCAGTGATCTTGGCCTAGAGTTGACCTTCTCTGTAGAGACAGATGTGTTTGGAACCATGGAGGAGGTGCCTCTCAAACAAGGAGAAATTACTATACCGGTCACCCAAGACAATAAGGTGAAAACATGTTCTGTCATAATGTTTTGAATGAGAGGAACTTTTAAGAGACTCTGTTTTTTTAAATGCAAGTATTCCCCCTGTTTGTACTCCCCCTTAGAAGGCAACTGACTAGGTAGACAGTGGGCAGTGAGACAGCAAACTGGGTTTTGGAACAGATCCATTGGTATGCCTGGAAAGACAAAGTGTAGTTAAAGGAATATTCTGCATTCAATACAAGTTAAGTTCAATTGATAGCATTTGTGGCATAATGCTGCAAATGTACCACAAAAATGTGTTTCGATTCATCCCTCAATTTCCTTAAAAAAAAAAAAAAAAAAACTTAGCTTCAAATCTGTCAGAAATGCTGTCGATTGAACTTAACTTGCATTGGACCCAGAATATTTATTTGATCAAAAATAGAAAAACGTTTCATGGTCAAGTTTCCACATCTCAGATCTATTGAAAATACTGTATAATCTTTAGCAACATTTTCAGAAGGGTCAGAAGAATATACCTGTTTATTTCATTTACACATTTTCCAGCTATAATGTAGTTCTGTGACAGCTATAAACTGCAAAAGACTTTTGCTGGAAAATAACGGCACGCACAGCAATACATATTTTCAGCCCATTCTTGCTGATGCGTGTGAGACTTTAGAAATTCTGAGAAAGAAATGTTACACAACCAGCTGTGCCAGCCAGCTAGATATCTTTATTTTTGAGACATATCATGAATCAACAGAATTCAAAAAAACATTTATCACAGAAAACCAAAGGCTTCTTTCAAAATTAAGTTCTAACCAAAATAGGGTCTCTTAGACCAGGGGTTTTCAAACTTTTTCATACCAAGGACTCCCAAATATAATGATCACTTATCAAGGAACCCCCTTTCCAATTATGTTAACTTTATTTGTGAAAAGTGTGAAATATAAGCAGTACATTAAATATAATACAGACAGCATGTTTTCTGCAAAATTAAATAATAAACCTTAATATTGTAATAAAGCCAAAATAAATTATTAAAATGTTATCTAGAAAATATTTACTTTGTATTAAGTCATCTATATAGTTATATATATATATATATATATATATAAGCAATATCACACACACACACACCCTTGTTTATCCAATAACTTGGTAGAAACAGCACAAGCCGTGATATTATTTCTAAAGTGACATTTTTAATTACTAATGGAGGCTTGAATGCATCATTTGTTTTGAACCAGCAATGGCAGTTTCTGATCCAACACGTAAGAAAATAGTTCCTTGCACAAAAAAAGTTTTTATGACCGTGAATTTTTAAAAATGTACTTGTTCATTGAACCTTTGTATTTAAGCAATAACACATGAGCAAGAGTGCTATATGGCCCTACATCAGCACTGCTGTGATTTGGCCACAGGCACGAGTGCTGTTGGTAATTCCCTATAGAATCCACAATCTTCTCTGCCAATTTGAATAATACTTTCTCTCCAATGTGGAAACTCCGGTAAGAGGTAAGCTACTTGAGTTTGTGTAATTAATCAGTCTGTTGTGTCTCTCAGCTGTGATGAGCCTTATTTCTGAAGTTGTTTGTTTAAAGTGGCTTAAAGCTATTTTCTAGCTTTAGGAGTGTAGTAGTAATACAAGCAATCATGAAGTGATGTTGTATGTGAACACTGGCTGACGTAGATCTGATCTTTTGCCACCACCTGCTGGCTAACATATGTAATGTAAAAAAAAACAATACATGTAAGACACACACACACACATCCAGTAGCTTTTAACACATATGCACTGCTCTTACACTTTAGTTTAGAACAGCACGAACACAAGTGGAGTGTTACACACAGTGAAGCATCCGAGTGCTGATGCTGTACTCATGGAACGTCTCTCGTCCAATCAGATTCGAGGACCGAAACTAACTGTTGTGTGTGTAATATATATATATATATATATATAGTCAGAAGTTTACATACACATATTAATGTTGAAGTCATTAAAACTCATTTTTGATGTTATTAAAACTCATTTTTTTAACCACTCCACAGATTTCCTATTAGCAAACTATAGTTTTTTGTAAGTCGTTTAGGACATCTATGTTGTGCATGACACAAGTAATTTTTTCAAGAATTGTTTACAGACAGATTGTTTCTCTTTTAATTGACTATATCACAATTCCAGTGGGTCAGAGGTTTACATACACTAAGTTAACTGTGCCATTAAACCGCTTTGGAAATTCCAAAACATGTCAATTCTTTAGACAGTTAGCCAATTAGCTTCTGATTGGGGGTCTACTGAATTGGAGGTTTACCTGTAGACTTATTTTGAGGCCTACCTTTAAACTCAGTGCCTCTTTGCTTGTCATCATGGCAAAATCTAAAGAACAACAGCAAAGGACCTTGTGACGAGGCTGGAGGAAACAGGTAGACAAGTATCTATATCCACAGTAAAACGAGTCCTATATTGATATAACCTGAAAAGCTGCTCAGCAAGGAAGAAGCCACTGCTCCAAAACTGCCATTAAAAAGCCAGACTACAGTTTGCAAGTGCAAATGGGGACACAGATCTTACTTTTTGGAGAAATGTTCTCTGGTCTGATGAAACAAAAACAGTGTGACATAACAAT
The DNA here is from genome assembly GCF_025860055.1 of Xyrauchen texanus. Lineage (NCBI taxonomy): Eukaryota > Metazoa > Chordata > Actinopteri > Cypriniformes > Catostomidae > Xyrauchen > Xyrauchen texanus. The sequence continues at coordinate 8,019,172 of NC_068292.1, read as the reverse complement.
GTGGAGGAAGTAGAGAACGAGCCGTTTTGGCAGCTTGATTTCATCAATTGCTCTTTTTGCAGTGAGGAGAAAATTTTCAGTTCTGAAATTACAATTTGTTTTTACTGTGCAATGAACTCCTACATGACAAAAGATCAAGGAAAATATCATTCATGTCATGACCCCTTTAGAAAAAATTTTGCTCCTTTGTCTCTGTCTGTCTGTCTGTCTGTTTCTCGCTCAAGCCCAGATCAATGTAGCAGTGGGTTGTTACTGTGCTGCTCTCAATATTTGCACATTTGCTTGGACAAACAGTCATAACAGTTCTTCTATTAAAAAGCTGTAGACAGCATGCTTCACGCTTTCCTTTATTCTCACAGTTGTCTGTTGTGTTGCTGTGCTTTTCCTAACATGCTGAAAGAAATTAAAACTCTTAACATTTTTAAAATTAAATTTTTTGACTCACCCATATGTCTTTTGAACCCAAAAAAGCTTTAGCAAAACCAGCTTTGTCCTAGCATGTAGTGACCCCATATGCCAAGTTCCAAGTGTGAGTTGTCCAGACTATTTGTGGTGGGTTTTTTTGGAGCTTCAAGTGCAGATTCACTGTAATTGTATTTAAAAGACCCAGACAGATTATAGATGTGATGGGCTACTGGTATGTGTGCTTGATAGTGTGTGTGTATGTGCGTGCGTGTGTGCGTGCGTGCGTGCGTGTGTGTGTGTGTGTGTGTGTGTAGGAGCTGCTGTTGTCTGGAATGCCAGAGATTGATGTGATGGACTGGAAGAGAAACACAGAGTACACAAGTGGCTATGACCTACAGGAGTCTGTTATACAGGTATCACATACACTCACCACACTGATGCTGCTACTATTGTTTCAGCCTTATCAAAATATCATCAGCAATATTTTGTTGTTAATGTATAACAAAACAGTCACTAACAATAACTTGTGGTTCGCTGCTGCCGAGATAAGAGATAAACAGCGGCAGCGTTGTTACACCGTATTCTGCTATACAAGTTCAGGGGAAACTTTCAACATTGAAAAACCAGACTTTTAAATATTATATTTAGAAATGCAATGACTGAAATTGTTTGGTTGAAGGGGGTACCAAACTGTGACTCCTGAACAAAACAGTTTGGTGAATACATGTTTACACATTAGCTTCCACTCAGCTAACAAGCAATGAAAGTAGCTATGTGGTTAACTACTTAGCTATAAGCTCTGTGTCATGGAGAGTAAAATGTAGATGTTGTTTATTTACTTTCCAGCATTGCGTCTCATCAACTATGTAATGACGTAGCATGAAATAAATACTCAACAGACACAATCCACCATCGCACTGTTGTCTGCTGAGCTGCAAAAAGATGCTCTGATGTTTACCTTTTAATCTGCTATATTACTGCATGCACTGACAAACTATAGCTGGCTAACAGATGTGATAAACAGGAGTGACATGGTTGTCAGGGACAGGGTTAACGTTATATTTATATTGAAAAGGGAAAATTATGGGGTCATTGTTTATTAACTTTCCAGAATGTATTTCACAAACTAGATAGCAACTTACCATGAAAACACCGCTTAACTCCGCACCGCTTAAATCAGCACCGCTTAACACCGCACCGCTTTCACTTGCATTGTATGGACCTACAGAGCTGAAATATTAAAAAAAAATTGTGTTCTGCTGAAGAAAGAAAGCCATACACATCTGGGATATCATGAGTGAGAAAATTATGAGAGAATTTTTCATGTATCTTTTAATTGCCAAGTAAAAAGCACAATACAATCACTGAGATATTTGTGATGTATTCATGATGGCAGCAAAATCCTTGAATATGTATATCTTGAATATTTGCTATCTCACATAATCTCTTTATGATTATAGTTGCACATGTGTTTGTGTAACAGTGGTTCTGGGAAGTGGTTGAAAGTCTCACTCGAGGAGAGAGTCCTTCTCTTACAGTTTGTTACAGGAAGGTACATCTTGTTATTTCCGCATGCTGTATTCATGTCTATTAATGTTATTAATATGTTATAAAACACAAATACATTTCAAACAAGTATGATGCTTAATATTGTCTGAAAACAACCACTGACCGTTTATAAAGATAATAAATAATATGTATATCTGTTTGTCAGAAATATCTTGTGGTTTTCACCTTGTTTTCTTCTCTCTATCAGTTCACGAGTCCCTCATGGAGGATTTGCGTTTCTAATTGGCGGCAGTGGTCTGCAGAAATTCACTATCGCTGCTGTGCCATACACATCCAACCTACTGCCTACCTCTAGTACATGGTGAGAAATGCACGTGTGTGATGTTTTTCAGATAGAAACACTAGAGGGCAATGTGACCCTTCTGATGTTCCTGTGATATAAACACAGCTTAACATGATCACAATGAAGCGAGAGATGGTCACAAAGACTAACAAATGCATGTAATGAAAAAAGCATCACTTACCTGTCTGTCTCTGCCCTCGCAGTATTAACATGCTGAAACTCCCAGAGTACCCCAGTAAGGACATCCTGCGAGATCGCCTGCTAGTCGCACTTCATTGTGGGAGTTATGGCTACACCATGGCCCGACGCAGGCTTGTGTTTGCTTGGACTCAATGGACATACAACACGCACATGACTCACTTGAGGGATTCTTCAACACTACTCTGATTCAGAAGCCTTTTGTTAACTTTTAATATGTTTTGCATAAGCACATCTATGTCACATTTCATCATAAGTAAAAAAATGTGCGATATCATTTGCATAATAATAAATAAAGCCTTTTTTAATTTTTTTTATAATGGGACATATTTTATTTTATTTATTTATTTATTTTTGACACATTTTGCAGCTAAATTGCAAGGAAATTTCTATTTTTGTAATGTTCATTATTCTCAGTGGTGATTCTTCTACTGTGATGTATAAATGTTTTTCCCCCCAGCATTAATGTATGCAGTAATGACAGTACAATTTTAAGACTCGAATTTATAAAGTGAAAATGAGCTTAACTGTCATGAGAATAATGTCACTATGCCAGAATCGTAATGTCTTAAACAGTGTCAGAAATGTATGTTGTTCACTGTCCTTTTCTGCATATCGCGGCATCGTTCTGTGGTCCGTTCTGCGGCTCATTTTAGCTTATTGCGTCCCATTTGGCACATTTCGCGGTCAACCCACCGGCCCGCTTGGTTCTCCCGATGGCCAGTCCGCCCCTGATCAGCCCCAAAGTGCTTCAGCCCACCGGGAAAATGCCCAGTATGCCAGATTACCAGTCCAGCCCTGCCCCCAAGTTACTTTTATTTAGCCTATGTATGAATTGTGCTGTTAAGTTGTTCTATAAATGGATCTAATACCGTTTTGGTTGTGCCAAATATTCTCACAAACAAATGAACTATGACAAGTTTCTTCTTGTAAAAGAAGGATGTGGCAATGCTGGAAACTATTGATTTTGAAAAGAGAAGTAATATCATTTTAGGAATGTAAAATATCATCTTTAGCATTGGTGATGGTTAAGTGATATCTCTGTGATAATATGAAAATGTAGATATTAATTTATTCTGATTCATCATGATTTGGGACTTATTTATTTATTCGTTTTGTAATAACAGTGTATACCACACAATCCATTGGATATATTCAGGTGTGCATCACAGTCATTAAAGTATACATTTTATTATACATGAGCCTATCTGTTATTTGTTAGCATTTAAAGATTTCTACCAGAAGAGTGTTTGTTTGCTTTGTGTGCTGCAGGGTTGTTACTGTCAACTTTCTGTAATTATACCTGAACCGGTGTAGTCCTACATGCAAAATGAAACAAGGCTTTTACATTTATTGAAGAAAAATGGGTGGTTATGTTAGCATGTGCAAAACTTTCCTTTGGTTGCTTACTGGCCCAAGTTAAAATAGCCCACTAATAATTCTTGATGGCTCAAGTCCATATCCTATTAAAATAAGACAAAACTCATGAGCAATAGTAGTAGTGATGCTTGCCTTTGCAAACCCCACTGGCAATAAGTAGCTTCTTGTAAATCCACTTTACAGGCACACTACCAAACTAACTCAGAGCAAAGTCTTTCTAGCAAGTCAGTCCACTGTCGGCCATCTTTGGAATGCTGTCTGGAGACTATTTCCAGTCATGCATCATTTACTTGAATGGGGGAACACTTAAATAATAATAATAAAAATAGATTGGTCAAGATTACTATCAAAGAACATATTTCAAATCACCAATAAAATCTGTTAATACTGGAATCATAAATTGTACTTCTTCACCTCATTTTACGCTAAAGGTGATTGGCTCTTTTACCTGTAAGGTGGGACTTTCTTTCTACATCCGTTGACCATAGGGAGCCAGTGAGAGCTTCTTAGATGTGCATTCTAGTTTCTCCCATTCATTTTAATACAAGTGACCCGCCTCTGCTAAATAGTCTCTGCTCAGATCCTAGCAATCATTTTATTCAGTCGAGCTGTGCATCCTAAACAATCTGATGCTTTAGCAGGACCAAGCCCCTTACAATTTTTCATGCATCAATTTCTTTTAGCATTGTGTGCATGAGGCACTTGGCAGCTGGCAAAAGTGCTGTTTTGATATTACCTGCTCACTATGGCAAAGCTATTGTAAATGCAAGCTGCTCTCCATGGCAACACAGCATCCAGAGCGACTCAGCATGGGGCCTGCGAACTAAACATATGTCACCATGACAGCCAAGCAAAAACAAGATTGGGTATTAGAGATAGGGAAACTATAATAAACTACACAAAATAGATACTATATATGTGTGTTTGAGTGGGCAGATTCAGATTGTACTTTTCATGCCATTGTGCTTTTCCACAACATTTTGCCTTTGTCCACACCCTCTCATGTGAATTTAAATCTTGCAACCCATTCCATTGCAATATGTTCCAGTTCAACTGAAGTTCCAGTCCATTCATTATAAAGATGGGAGAAGGTTTCACTCCAAACTCAGATGCCTTCTTCCACCCAGCTCTTGTCAAACTCTGCTTTTCATACATTTATACAATAATAGTTTCATGTTTCAAGTTTTATGTGTCCCATATTTAACCATAAACACTACATGTAGAAATACTTGATACTGACTTTACTCCACACAGTTTACAATAAAGATTTTATATATATATATATATATATATATATATATATATATATATATATACTGTATATAGAGCATCCGTTGATATTATTAATATTTATATTATTATTTATAATTATTATATAATAATTTATATAATTAGTTGATATTATATTTATATAATAATTACAAATACAATATAAATATAATACTTCAGATAATAAAAATGCATTACATTATTGTGGCAGAGGAGTAAAGCATTGATTAGACAAAAGGAGTCTTTAGAAGGAAATGTAAGCGCAGCGTAGTTCTAGCGGGAAGACTAGCAGCTGTTCATCATCACACCATTAGCTGGGTAATTCCTAGCCAGTCGCATGTAAGCCATTGCTTTATAAGTCTGCTCACAATCTATCATGTATGCTCTCAATATTTGCACATTTGCTTGGACAAACACAGTCATAACTGTTCTTCTATTAAAAAGCTGTAGACAGCATGCTTCACATTTTCCTTTATTCTCACAGTTGTCTGTTGTGTTGCTGTGCTTTTCCTAACATGCTGAAAGAAATTAAAACTCTTAAAATTTTTAAAATTAAATTTTTTTACTCACCCATATGTCTTTTGAACCCAAAAAAGCTTTAGCAAAACCAGCTTTGTCCTAGCATGTAGTGACCCCATATGCCAAGTTCCAAGTGTGAGTTGTCCAGACTATTTGTGGTGGGTTTTTTTGGAGCTTCAAGTGCAGATTCACTGTAATTGTATTTAAAAGACCCAGACAGATTATAGATGTGATGGGCTACTGGTATGTGTGCTTGATAGTGTGTGTGTATGTGCATGTGTGCGTGCGTGTATGTGTGTGTGTGTGTGTAGGAGCTGCTGTTGTCTGGAATGCCAGAGATTGATGTGATGGACTGGAAGAGAAACACAGGGTACACAAGTGGCTATGACCTACAGGAGTCTGTTATACAGGTATCACATACACTCACCACACTGATGCTGCTACTATTGTTTCAGCCTTATCAAAATATCATCAGCAATATTTTGTTGTTAATGTATAACAAAACAGTCACTAACAATAACTCGTGGTTCGCTGCTGCCGAGATAAGAGATAAACAGCGGCAGCGTTGTTACACCGTATTCTGCTATACAAGTTCAGGGGAAACTTTCAACATTGAAAAACCAGACTTTTAAATATTATATTTAGAAATGCAACGACTGAAATTGTTTGGTTGAAGGGGGTACCAAACTGTGACTCCTGAACAAAACAGTTTGGTGAATACATGTTTACACATTAGCTTCCACTCAGCTAACAAGCAATGAAAGTAGCTATGTGGTTAACTACTTAGCTATAAGCTCTGTGTCATGGAGAGTAAAATGTAGATGTTGTTTATTTACTTTCCAGCATTGCGTCTCATCAACTATGTAATGACGTAGCATGAAATAAATACTCAACAGACACAATCCACCATCGCACTGTTGTCTGCTGAGCTGCAAAAAGATGCTCTGATGTTTACCTTTTAATCTGCTATATTACTGCATGCACTGACAAACTATAGCTGGCTAACAGATGTGATAAACAGGAGTGACATGGTTGTCAGGGACAGGGTTAACGTTATATTTATATTGAAAAGGGAAAATTATGGGGTCATTGTTTATTAACTTTCCAGAATGTATTTCACAAACTAGTTAGCAACTTACCATGAAAACACCGCTTAACTCCGCACCGCTTAAATCCGCACCGCTTAACACCGCACTGCTTTCACTTGCATTGTATGGACCTACAGAGCTGAAATATTAAAAAAAAATTGTGTTCTGCTGAAGAAAGAAAGCCATACACATCTGGGATATCATGAGTGAGAAAATTATGAGAGAATTTTTCATGTATCTTTTAATTGCCAAGTAAAAAGCACAATACAATCACTGAGATATTTGTGATGTATTCATGATGGCAGCAAAATCCTTGAATATGTATATCTTGAATATTTGCTATCTCACATAATCTCTAATCTCACCTGCTCACTATGGCAAAGCTATTGTAAATGCAAGCTGCTCTCCATGGCAACACAGCATCCAGAGCGACTCAGCATGGGGCCTGCGAACTAAACATATGTCACCATGACAGCCAAGCAAAAACAAGATTGGGTATTAGAGATAGGGAAACTATAATAAACTACACAAAATAGATACTATATATGTGTGTTTGAGTGGGCAGATTCAGATTGTACTTTTCATGCCATTGTGCTTTTCCACAACATTTTGCCTTTGTCCACACCCTCTCATGTGAATTTAAATCTTGCAACCCATTCCATTGCAATATGTTCCAGTTCAACTGAAGTTCCAGTCCATTCATTATAAAGATGGGAGAAGGTTTCACTCCAAACTCAGATGCCTTCTTCCATCCAGCTCTTATCAAACTCTGCTTTTCATACATTTATACAATAATAGTTTCATGTTTCAAGTTTTATGTGTCCCATATTTAACCATAAACACTACATGTAGAAATACTTGATACGACTTTCCTCCACACAGTTTACAATAAAGATTATATATATATATATATATATATATATATATATATATACTGTATATAGAGCATCCGTTGATATTATTAATATTTATATTATTATTTATAATTATTATATAATAATTTATATAATTAGTTGATATTATATTTATATAATAATTACAAATACAATATAAATATAATACTTCAGATAATAAAAATGCATTACATTATTGTGGCAGAGGAGTAAAGCATTGATTAGACAAAAGGAGTCTTTAGAAGGAAATGTAAGCGCAGCGTAGTTCTAGCAGGAATACTAGCAGCTGTTCATCATCACACCATTAGCTGGGTAATTCCTAGCCAGTCGCATGTAAGCCATTGCTTTATAAGTCTGCTCACAATCTATCACTTTGCTGTTTCAGTGTGCTAACATGGCAAATAGACACGTTTCAACCTCTCCGGGCCATAGGAGAACCAGTGCACAGAACATCTCTGGAAGCCCGCCTTCCATTTCCAACGACCTCATCACTTCATCTCAACTTCTGCCAACAACAAACCCATGGGGAGTAAACAACCAGCAAACCCGGATCTTCACCCATATCTCATTCATTTAGAAGATCTCTCTCAATCGGATTGCACTACCTGGCGCGGAAGGAGCGCGCTCCACGCCAAGTCCGTCAAAATCATCGGCTCAGGCAGCAGCTGGTTTCCATCAGAAATGAGTTAAGTCATTATCATATCCATCAAATGCTTTCAGATTTAGTCATTATAAAGTTGCAATGCTGTCTGTTCATCATAACGCATCCACATCAATATCAAAAGCCAGTATTTAACCCTCTGGGGTCTGAGGGTGTTTTGAGCCCTGCAGAAGTTTTGACATGCCTTGACATTTGTGCTTTTTTCAGTTGCTTAAAAACATATTAATGTCTAAAATCTGATAATACTGTATTCAGCACAAACTGGGCTAAAATAATATGTGAGCAACATGTGTGAACATGTTTGTATTTTTGAGAAAATAACATTTATGCATCGTTTTTGAAAAAAATAAAATTTTAAGTCATTGAAATAAGGCCATATAACACATAATAAATATTTGTTCACAAGACTTTTGAGAACTGGATCTTGTAGCCTAGAGTTTTTGCTACAAAATTATATGAAAACCATCCTGATCACTCATTCATACAAAACAATATAGTAATTTAACTTTTGTAAGACAATTTTAGTGTTAAATGGTCATTTGCGAGGAGGCGTGAACTATCATGAATATGAATTTGTGATTCACACCTGAAGAGACAAAAGACGCCTCCCCTGGGCCAATCAATGAGGAATGTGACAGAAAGAGAATGAATTTGAGGAGACTTAATGATCAAAATCAAGTTTTAAGTTAAAATAAGTAATCTGACTATACATATTCTTTTCATAAAGACTTTACTTCATTTTAGACCTACACTACCATTTAAAAGAAGTCTCTTCTGCTCACCAAGATTGTACTTCATTTTAGACCTACACTACCATTTAAAAGAAGTCTCTTCTGCTCACCAAGACTGTATTTATTTGATCCAAAATACAGTAAAAACAGAGATATTTTGAACTATTTTTACAATTTAAAAGAACAGTTATCTATTTGAATATACTGTAAAATGCAATTTGTGATCAAAGCTGAATTTTCAGCATCATTACTGCAGTCACATGATCCTTCAGAAATCATTATAAGATGCTGATTTTCTAATATGGGCATATTTAAAGTGCATTTTACTCATTTAACCTGAACACATATTTGCAAGCACAATCATTGATGATAATGAGGCAGCATAAACACTAGATAAAATATATTCTAAACATCATATAATTTTATATCATATTACATATCATATTTATATCATACAGCATACAGTTTAAATACCTGCTTTAGCAGAAACAACATTTACATGTAACTTTAAAACTTGCTTATTAGGACATATTTCAAATGTCAATACTCTGAATCCTGGTTGACAAGTCTGGAAACAGTCACACTAGTAAAATATGTACATGTTTATATAAAATAGCATGTCAGCTAATGAAAACTAAATGAATTACTCAATAAATTGTATCCTCGGCTGGATCAAGTCTCTCTTCAAAATACAAACGTTCATTGGAGTCCCGCTCTTCTTCTGAGGAAAATGTTAACTCTTCCTTAATATCCAGGAGTTTCATCGCCTGTGTATCGTTACAAACATGCAGAAAAGTTGAGTTGTGTTGTGTTTACATTAAATCTCACCGTCGGGGGCGTGCACCATTTGCCTTGATCGTCTAAGCACATTAGCATATGAATGGCACGCTCTGCTGGTGGGTGGGATCACATGAGCTTTAATGAGTTGAGCCAGAAGAAACTGTACATCGCTTTGTTTCATACAGATTACATTGCAGGAAAATATTTGTTTTCAATTTTAATTTTAAAAGTAGACATTTTAAGCTTTATTTAGTCATATGTTTCATGTTTGTGTGATATGTATTCGTGGAGTTTCAGTTCATTTTTGTGACGTCTTTCAGAAATATGCTTGTGAACACAGAGATGTCTGATAGCTCACCCTTTTTATTTTCTTTATTTTACAAAAGCACAAGGTTTTGTTGTTATTGTGAGTGTACACAAATAAAAGTAGACCCTTTATAGTTTCTAATGATGTCTTACACTTATCTGTATACCCAAAAAAGTATTTTTAAAATATTTTAAGTTGTTTCCGCTGTAATGATGAAAATATCCAGCAGGACACGCCAGAGGGTTAATGTCAACCCAGAGGGTTAATGTCAACAGCGCGTTCACTCTCATAGTAATGGCAGGCAATCGCATGAGTGCAACTCGGTCGAGGTTCATTCACATGTCATTCACCATGCTGCATGCCCGAGTGTTTAGATAATTAAGATAATTATTCAGGCATATCATCATGTACAGTCAGTGCTTATTATACAGAGTCTATATATATATATATATACATTTTGTGTTCCTGGTCAAAAATGACCAGTAAAGGCTAAAGGCCAAAGTATACTTTGGGTGTTTGTGTTGTGGATTGCTCCGTGCACAGTATGTTTGACGCAATTTGTGTCATCAGCACAGCCACGCGGCTTGACCACACAGCGTCTATATTTTCTTGACTTGCGCACGCAGTCCTCGGCTGTGTGCCTCATCTGCGCATGCGCTGGCCATCGACTGTATTAAAAGAGTCACAAAGCAGTTGTAGTGTGCATGTGTTGAACATGTTCCTTTTCATTCACTGTCAGAAAGGTATACTTAGAAAGGCAACGCGGTCATCCAGGGGCAAAACGATCCGGAACCCGCAAAAACAAAGTAAACCTGTGCCTTAAGATTATTTATAAATCTCTCATATTGCATATATTATATATATTAGATATTAGATATATATATTATCATATTGCATATACATTAAGAGGGATGTCACAATGTGAATATTTGATGGTACGATTATTGTATACGATTTTTAAGATTATCTGCAAATTTGCCTATTATGCAACAATAAAAACCTCCACAAACATATCTCAACTTTTTTATTGCTTTATAAAGTTATTTTTGATAAAAGATTTATTGCAGCATTCATTAGGACATGCAGTTAACATATATATTCCTACTTTTAACTGAAAACAAGTTGAAAACAAGTAGTTCCCCGTCTGTCGCTCACTTCGACGTTGTCTAGGGGTCTCTTGAGAGCCGAATATGCCTCTGATCTATGAAAAAATGCCAATGAGAAGTTGGCAGACAGTATTTGCATACCCTGCCCCCGGACAAACGGGTATAAAAGGTGAGGAAATGTGTAGAGTCCATTCAGAAATTTTCTTCGGAGCTGATGGTAGTGCATGCAGTCTGCTGCGAGTAACACCTGTTCCTGCTTTATTCCTCTGACGCTCTGCATGCTGTTGGATCGACGGCGCATTACAGCGGCTATTCTCCTTCCTTGCACGGCAGTGCAGTTTGGCCCTGGGCGCTTCGACAGCACAGAGAAACTCTAAAAGAGTTGTTTGAAAGAGTGATTTTCTTTGATTAAAAGAGTATATTTTACTAAAAGAGCTATACACAGCGGCGTTGAACATCCTTTTAATGATGCGTCTTTTTAAAGATGCCCTTCTACCACTGTGTTGTTCCTGGATGAGTGCTTTCCACTTCAGACGGCCACAGGCGTTGTCTCGTATGTCTGGGCAGCAATCACACTGAGGCTGCGTTTGTGGATGGCTCATGCTCTCACTGCGAGGGCATGACCATGGCAACGTTGCGATCGTGGCTTGCTTTCAACAGAAAGCAAGCCCGCTTAGTCACGACTGATGCCTCCAGATTGGGTTGGGGCGCCGTGTGCAACGGGCACGCAGCCGCGGGCCATTGGAGAGGGGCCCCGCTGCACTGGCATATCAATTGCCTAGAGTTGCTGACTATTTTCTTTGCCCTGCGGAAGTTCCTCCCATTAGTTCGGGATAAACATGTCCTGGTCAGGTCAGACAGCACCACCGTGGTAGCATACATAAATCGCCAAGGCGTCGTACGCTCCCGCCACATGTCAAGACTCGCCCGTCGTCTCCTCCTTTGGAGCCAGAAGCGACTCAGGTCGCTGCGTGCCACTCACATCCCCGGCAACCTCAATGTGGTAGCGGACGTGCTGTCACGACAACGCTTGCCCAGCGGAGAGTGGAGGTTTCACCCCCAGTCGATCCAGCTGATTTGGGAATGGTTCGGCAAGGCCCAGGTAGACCTGTTTGCTTTGTTACCTCCCACTGCTGTTTTCCTTGTTACCTCTCACTGCCCGCTCTGGTATGCCCGAACAGAGGCTCCCCTCAGGGCAGACGCACTGGCACACAGCTGGCCTGCGGGGCTGCGCAAGTATGCATTTCCCCCAGTGAGCCTTCTTGCACAGGTGCTGTGCAAGGTCAGGGAGGACGAGGAACAAGTAACCCTAGTGGGCCCACCCGGGCCTGGTTCTCGGACCTCGTACTCCTCGCGACAGCCCCTCCCTGGCAAATTCCCCTGAGGAAAGACCTTCTTTCTCAGGGACGGGGCACGATCTGGCATTCGCACCCAGACCTTTGGAACCTCCACGTCTGGTCCCTGGACGTGGAAGATCTAGCTGGTCTACCACCTACCATCGTAGACACGGTCAACCAGAGCCAGAGCCCCTTCTACCAGGCATCTTTACGCCCTGAAGTGGTGCTTGTTCGTAAATTGGTGTTCTTCCCGGGCCGAAGACACACAGAGGTGCAAAGTTATTTCAAAACTCTTATTTCTGCAAGAAAGGCTGGAGGGGAGGCTGTCCCCTTCCACCCTAAAGGTGTATGTTGCTGCTATCGCGACCTACCATGACGCAGTAGACGGCAAGTCTTTGGGTAAGCACGACTTAATCATCAGGTTCCTAAGAGGCGCCCAGAGGTTAAATCCCTCCTGACCAAGCCTGTACCCCTCCTGGGATCTCTCTGTGGTCATCGCGGGCCTCCAGAGACCTCCCTTCGAGCCGCTAGAATCAGTTGGACTCCGGGACCTGCAAGCATTCTCTGTTAGAGTCACTTGCCTGGAGTTCGGTCTGGCAGACACATATGTGACCCTAAGACCGCAACCGGGCTACGTGCCCAAGGTTCCTACCAGCCCCTTCGTTGCTGTGTCCGGTACATGCTTTGCGTACCTATTTGGATTGCACGCCGAGCTTTAGATGTTCTGAGCAGCTCTTTGTCTGCTTTTGGAAAGGGAACGCTGTCTCCAAACAGAGTCTTTCCCACTGTGTCGTGGACACCATTTCATTGGCCTATCACACCCAGGCAGTGGCCCCCCCTTTGTGGGTCCGAGCCCACTCAACAAGGAGTGTCGCGTCCTCTTGGGCACTGGCCAGGGGCACCTCCCTGGCAGACATATGTAGAGTAGCAGGTTGGGCAACACCTAATACCTTTGCGAGATTCTACAATCTCTGGGTTGAGTCAGTTTTGTCCCGTGTTTTCTCAGGTCCGAGCCAGTAGAACTCGGTAACACGCTGACGGACTGACCGGGTGGATCGCTTGTGCCTAAGCGCCCTTTCCCTCGTCCGAGGTAAAATTGTGCGCCTTTTCTCCCAGGAGATCCCACTCCTCGGATCCCTCGATGATTCCTCCCTAGCCCTTGTGGGTCCGCAGTTCAGCGGAGGAAATCGTCGACCCAATCCACTTAATCTACCCTGTACTGGAATAGGTGCTCCACAGGGCAGGACTCCTACATGGACTCCCCCTGTGTGTATTGTCCGCGGTACGGTCCCCTTACGAGTGGACCCGCATCTCCCTTAGGCAGTCCCAGCTGCCCTCCAGCCGGCGTGTTGTAGCAACTCCCCGTCCTAGTGAGGCTGGATCTACCACTGCATCATTTCCACATGCCGCCTAAAAGAATTTGATGTATTCACCACTCTTACCTCCCCTTAGGGCAGGGGTGGTCTCCGCAGGGTCTTTTCCCCCTGAAAAACAGGAAACCGAGTAAGACCGCCTTCCCACGATCTGTGTAAAGGCCTCAGCCGTTTGGCTCTATGCGAGAAACATAGAGAGAAAAGAGGCCCGGCTAGGTTCGGCCCGTTCGGCCCGACTTTTTTGGGACATTGGGGAAGGGTACGTGCAGTCTGATACAGCTGGTCACTTTTGCACATCAAGTACCTGCCAGCTCCTGTGTCAGCAGTACACGTACACGGCTCAGTGCATGGCGTGATTTAAACTGGACCCCTATTGTCGCTTCTTCGACACAACGTTGAAGTGAGTGACAGACGAGGAACGTCTAGGTTACATATGTTCCCTCCCGGCCACAATGGGACGTTGTGTCCTCCCGGCCACGTCGCTGAGCCAAGTCACTGTTGTGGCCGAACCATTTCCTGCTCCTCAGAAAAATCCTGAATGAACTAGACGATTTCCCTGCCTTTATACCCATATGTCCGGGGGCGGGGTATGCAAATACTGTCTGCCAACTTCTCATTGGCCTCAAGAGAGACCCCTAGTGTCGCTTCTTCGACACAACGTCTTGTTCCCTCCATCAGGGAACGGAGGTTACATACGTAACTAGACGTTATTTCTGGAAAAAATGACATGACAGTTGGCGTTCATTGGACAGGCAGCTAGCCTCTATTTTTAAGCAAATGTCTGTGAAACTTGCTAAATAAACATTAGCTAGCAATACTATTTAAATTTTTTGCTAAAAATCAATAACTGTTTTGGCCAATTTTGATACATGTGGAAGATAAAACTTTTTTTTACAAAGCATTTATTTGTAGTAGCGCTAGCTATTTTTTTTCCGGAAACAAATCGTGAACGTCATCGGCAAGCCTCTTCTTTTTATATAAAGGTTTTTTGGGCAATTTCAGTGTAACTTGCTATATAACATTAGCTAGCAATACTAAGTATATTTTTAACTAAATATCAATAACTTTTTTTGGCAATTTTGTTGTTTGTTAAAATCCGCCTGAGGCAGAGAGCAGACACTGTTCTGACCTTTTATTTTTTGACGCTAGATAAATTATCTAGATTTTGATTTTCCCATGTAATAAAAAAAATCTATAATTTAGCAGATAGCCTTACCACTCCATCACACAGACATGATTTTAGATTGTGTGTAGCTTCCTGTTCACAAGGAATGTGTGAAAGGGCTGTCTGCAGTTGGACATTCTGGTTAGTCTGCAAGCCTTTAGTTTATGTTGAATACAGTGTTATCAGACTTTAGCCATTAATATGTTTTTAAGCAACTGAAAAAAGCACAAATGTCAAGGCATGTCAAAACTTCTCCAGGGCCCAAAACACCCTTAGACCCAGAGGGTTAATTCTCTTATTGGAGTAATATTATACTCATGGTTTATTGACAATAATATTACTCATGAAGGTATAGCTTTGAAGCAAAATCTTTTAGAAACCGGTATGAGATTATTTATCAAAATATACCACAGTCAAAAATATCATTAAAAGGGAAAAATGAATAATTAATCTAAACTCGTTATAATTAATTATGAACATTTGGATCAGTTAATAGAATCAACTTGAGGTAGCTGAATTAACATTACAATCAATTTATCTGTTCGTCCAGCGAACACTCAGTATTGATTGTCTATCAATTCTCAGAAAGTATATTTTTCATGGCCACACAAAAATAACTCTTTCTTAGCGTGGAGCTGGGATCGAATTGTTAAATTTACGTTGATTTACAAGAAGACCAGAATCAACTCGCAAAATTTTTATTTAACTAAAATACGAACACATAACTAATCTTAACAAAAACATACACACAAAACACTCATACATGGGAAAGGGAAAATTTTTAATTAAATGAAACTGGAACAGAATACGGGAAATGCAGTTATGAAAAGAGTCATTTTGACCATCTGAGAGAACCATTGAGCGCTTAATTTAAAAGCACCTTTTGCTACAAAGGGGTTTACCTCTTATACTAAACATAGGTTCAGTTAGCTACTGGTATGATACTTGCAATTGCCTTGGCTGTTGAGAGAGCCCAGATGCAGTCGCAGGAGAGCATCTGGATGGTTCCTCGAGTCGATGGTGTTCAAGTTGCAATACATTTCTTCCGTGTTGAATGAAGAAATTAGGATGAACTCTGGTGTTCACTGATTCTATGGTCCAGGTAGTTGCACATGGCTTCAGGTGTTGAGGCCTGCCAGCCTGCAACCTCATGGTCAGCACGACCATGCAGCAGAGGGTTAGGGGACAGATCCTGGGGATAAAGCCAGGGGAAAAGAAAGGGGAAAAGAGGCTGCATGTGTCCTTTTAACTCCTGATGGAGGTCCCTCTCTCGACTCTGGCTTGAGAAAGGTGCAATTCCCAAGCGGGAAATATTCCTTTGTTTGGAAGCTGGCTCATTTGCATGATTGGGGGATAAGTTGATAATGTGTGCCCCTTTATGCACTGATGAATATAGCAAGCAAACATTGCATGCTATCAGAAATATATATATATATATACCACTTTGAAGTGTCACACAAGGATTCATTTGATAGGAAACATGGCAGAACTAATTGTACATTATTTGGAAGTTTTGTGCATAAAAACAGTATACAGTAAAAAAAAAAAACACTTTACAAGATGCACAATGTCCTGGAGATATACATGTTCATTTATAGTTTGCTTATAATTTGATGAAGAAAAGTCTGTTGTTCTGGGCTTTGAGTCCATTTCTTATGTGTGACAGGAGTGAACCACGCTTTCTGCATTCCTTTGCCGATAACGATCAGTGGGGGAGCAGACATAACGGAGTCAGCTTGGGCCAACTTGGACCTTTGCTTGTTACAGTCCTGAGACATCTGTTTGCTTATTCAATAATAATTGTGTGTCTGATTGGTCCATATGCTACAGCAGCTATCTCAGCAATTCCTGTGTCTATAGTGAAAGAAAAAACTACAGGAAAACGAGTTGTACAGAGTTATAATCAAATGAGATTTTTGCACCAATCTTATACATTAAGTCACATCCGAGCATTGTGAAAGGTGAATTAGGAATTATAACAAAAGCATGCATTTTGACTGTGATCTGTCATCTTTGGATCAAGTGTTGGCACCTCTTTTATCAACTCGCATTCAATGCATTCCGAAGGGAGAGTTTTGGAGAGTATGAAATGATAGTATCTGCCTGTAAGCTGACTATAGGAAGTTAGACATTAATGCGCCGCCACATACTGATGTTGGTTCTTAACGGGGTTTGGAAGTTCTTTACAGATAGACATTGCTTCGGTTACCGAGGAGATATTTTGTAACCATTTGGGACTTGTGCAAATAGAAACGCATGGACAGAGCTAACAGGTGTTGGATCGACTGTCTGCGTAGGGAGTGTTTTTTCAACACCCGATATCTCATGAGAGATGTTTTGACTTTTCAACAACGTGTTTAGATTAAGGTACAGCTGTTGTTTTACAACAGATTCATTCTGCGGCGGCAGCCGATCCTGTGTGTCTCCCACCTCCGTGCTCTGAGGGGGAGAGGTTAGGCCTAGAGCAGCGGAAACATGCTGGGCCCATGACCGAGAGGTCGATTGTTGATTCAGCCTACTGTCCTTTTTTTATCTTGGGACCCTTCTCCCAAAACGGCTTCATGTCTTTCCATATAGAAAATAAAGTTTTTATGTAATTATAATCCCACGCTGGGTCTCCCCAGCCTCCCATGACCATAGATTTCATGCTAGCCATGTCTGCGTATTTAAATTAACCTTCCCTTGGATAAGGATCTATTTGAGTTTTACCCTCTGACCATCCTGCCAGATTACTCAAAAACAGATCTGCGTTAAAGCCTATATTATGTCTGAACATCCAGTCTCTGGGTGTTTCCCCCGGCATTGGCTGTCTTATCTTGTTCCCCATTCTCACAACTCAACAAAGATATTTCCTCCTCAGTGATACAATAGACAATCTATTCTGCCAAAAAATAATTTTAGTCTTTACTTTTGCTCTGAACACTCTTTTTGGTATAAAGAGGTATAAAAAAGTAATTTGTTAGTGAAGGACACAAATAGTACAATAGGAATAGAAGCCCACTGAAAAGTTTCAGAAAATTATTTAATCTATTCCTCTTCCCACATCTATAGCTCATGAGGCTCCCACTTCCCAATGGAAGAACCAATCTGTTATAATAATGTATACTGAAATATGTTAAAGATATTTTGGGTGAAAACTAATGTATTTCTCTGTGGACAGGAGGGAAAACAAAAATATGTTTCTTTTACCTGTCCGGAGAAAATCCCTGTATGGACCACCAGATTTGTTAGATTATTTATCCTAGAATCTATGTAGTTTGACCTTTTCGCCCCCAGCACTCTCCATTGTCCTCTCACTCAGGACTTTGCTTGCAAGGGAAGAGACTCGGACACAAAATTTATATCAAAGCGTCTTCAAAGGTTTATTGACAATCAAACATATAAATACCAGAAAAGTACGTCAAGGAAAATCATCATACGTCAATAACAGACATCTTTATCTGTGTGCCTGTCTAAGCAGCACCCTCCGCTATCAGAATACCAGTTTATACCAGATTGTACTAAAAGACGAGCTTAAGAAATCCTTGAACTTCAGACAGAAAGAGCAAGTGCTATGTGTCAGTAAAGACTAGTGACAGTGGAGGCCCAAAATGAAAAAGTAGGCCTGAAACTGAGAGCAAATCTATATTTCTCACAGATATATTCAACAATATCTAGAGTCTATGCAACTGGATTAAACCCCTTGCACTTTTTGTATGGGGTTGATTATTCCACACACCCATGAGGAACTATCAGGTACTGTCATTTTTATCTTTGTTATCAAACCCTATTTGTGTAACTACTCCCACCAGAAAAAACTGTAATATTCTTGTAACAACATGCCTGTGCTTCATTGTGGAGACACCTAGGGTTAAACGTGTACTGTAAAAAAGTGCAGATGTCACTTTTTTCTTCCAATTAACTAACCAGACTCAAATTATTCAGTTGGATTATTTTCCAAATGTCATCAAACATCTCTGTTAGTGCTTTACCTTGGGATTCTAAGGTTTTAGTGTGAGTCCTAAACTGAACCATTTCATTTTCCACACCTAATGCCTTGTCCACACTAATACGTTTTCATTTGTAAATGCATCTTTTTCTCTCCGCGTTTTTTGTCTGCGAAAACTGAGCATTTTAAAATGCACTCCAAAGTGGATACATTTGAAAATGCAGTTGTAGTGTGGACTGTGAAAACGGTTATATCTGAAAATTATGTATTTGGGTCAATGACATTTTGTGTCCAAATTCATTATTTTCCTAAAAAGAATTTGAATACTTGTCATATATCAAATGGATCTACAATATCTCCTTTATAAGAAACCCTTTTCATTTTATTGAAATTCAATAGATTTTTTGAGTTTTGGTGTTTGAAAGACCAAAAATGTCAGGTGGTGCGACCGTCCGAACGTACAAGCAGAGAACAAAACTGAGATATAAATGTTCATTTTCTCAATAAAATTCTTAATCAAATATTTTGGCATGATTTTATGTTAAATTCCTTATAAATGAGGGGAAATAGTGTATCGGACCTATTTCAAAACTATTCTATTACTTAAAAAAGTTTTGTCTGAAAAATTGACTTCTACTAATGTCAGGGAGGGCGACCGACATAAAAATGCAATTTTATGTAACGTTCCTTTAAGAAAACCATGTGACGGCATTTGACATCACACAGAAGACTCCAGAGGACCCCTTTGATGCAGTAACAAGATAACATAAGATTCAACTTATGTCAGGTGGTATGACCCCTGGAAAACTTTGAAAATGTGTTGTTATTATAAAAATGTGTATTTAATTTAAAAAATGTATGTATAACCTTGAACACATGGTCAAACATTTGTATAGGTGTCCAAGTTAATGCCTGTTAGATTCTAATTGAGTTTGAAATGTCAGGTGGTGCGACCAATATGTCAGGTGTCGCGACCAGAGTTACAGTTAAACCAACTAAAAAAGTCATGTTAATTCATGTTTTTGAATATATTAAATACATTTTAATAAATATATAAAGCTTTTAAGTTGTTTAAAGGTGCAATCTACATATGTATATATATATATATATATATATTATTTTTTTTATTATGGTATGTGTGACAATTTAAAGAGCACATTGTCCATCTTAAAGTCCTATTTTTCAAGAATATAGGACTGTATAATCAACATTGATACTAAAACAATTGCATCTTTAAATTAATCTATTTTAATTTGTTTTTGTAGATGCAAAACATTGAGAATGAAAATATACTTATGCTTTCTCTATGCAGAACGCTTTCTATTTTTTGTCTGTATATAGTTACAATAAGTGAAGGTAGTGAAATATAAAACTATGACATACTCTCTGCAGAAATGCAATGTACACCTGAGTTATAAATTCACAAAAACTGCAGAAAATACTGATATGGTCCTTTCAAACTCTTTATAAACAGCTTGAAACACATCAGAATCAGAATCAGAAAAAGCTTTATTGCCAAGTACGTTTTTTACGCATACAAGGAATTTGTTGTGGTGTTGTAGGTGCGTTCACAGAGTCTCTAAATATATGAACTAGAATAAAAATATAAGCAATATAAATATAAATATGTCCACGCAGTATCAATTAAAAGTAAGTATAAAATAAAAAGAGCAGAGTAGTGCAGTGAAATGTAGAGCCAGAGGTGGAGTGTGGAGAGTGTCAGGGTTGGTACTGGGCATTGTTGATAAGGCAAGTGGCGGATGGGAATAAACGGTTCTTGTGGCGTGAGGTTTTTGTCCTGATGGACCTCAGCCTTCTGCCAGAGGGGAGTGATTCAAAGAGATTGTGGCCAGGGTGGGAGAGATCAGCCACAATCTTTCCAGCACGCTTCAGGGTCCTGGAGTCGTACAGGTCCTGGAGCGGCGGCAGATTGCAGTCAATCACCTTCTTTGCAGACCGGATGACATGCTGAAGTCTGCCCTTGTCCTTGACAGTAGTAGCAGCGTACCAGATAGTGATGGAGGAAGTGAGGATGGACTCGATGATGGCTATGTAGAAGTGCACCATCATTGACTTTGGCAGGTTGAATTTCTTCAGCTGCCGCAGGAAGTACATCCTCTGTTGTGCTTTCTTGATGAGGGCGCTGATGTTCAGCTCCCACTTGAGGTCCTAGGAGATGATAGTTCCCAGGAAGCAGAAAGACTCCACAGTGTCAATTGTGGATCGCAGAGGGTGATGGGGACAGGTGCAGGTGAGGCTGAGTTCTTCCTGAAGTCCACAACCATCTCCACTATCTTTAGAGTGTTGAGCTCTAGGTTTTTTTTGGTTGCACCAGGTCACCAGGTGGTCGACCTCCCACCTGTAGGCGGACTCGTCACCATCAGAGATGAGTCCGATGAGGGAGGTGTCGTCCGCAAACTTCAGAAGCTTGACGGACTGGTGACTGGAGGTGCAACTGTTAGTGTACAGGGAGAAGAGCAGAGGAGAAAGAATGCAGCCTTGAGTCGGAGATGTGTTTCCCCAGACTCACATGCTGCTTCCTGTCAGACAGGAAGTCAGTGATCCACCTGCAGGTGGAGTCAGGCACACTTAGCTTGGAGAGCTTCTCCTGGAGCACAGGCGGGATGATGGTGTTAAAGGCAGACCTGAAATCAACAAACAGAATCCTGGCATAGGTTCCTGCGGAGTCCAGGTGCCGGAGGATGTAGTGGAGGGCCAAGTTGACTGCATCGTCTACAGACCTGTTGGCTCTGTATGCAAACTGCAGGGGGTCAAGGAGGGGGTCGGTGATGACTTTGAGGTGAGAAAGCACAAGGTGCTCAAAGGACTTCATCACCACAGAGGTCAGTGTGACGGGTCTGAAGTCGTTATGTCCTGTGGTCCTTGACTTCTTGGGAACAGGGATGATAGTTGAAGACTTGAAGCAGGCTGGCACGTGACATGTCTCCAGTGAGGTGTTGAAAATGTCTGTGAACACTGGAGACAGCTGATCAGCGCAGTGCTTCAAGCTGGATGGGGAGACATTACCTACAACTGGGTTGTTGTAACCCAGCAAAAAATTATCACTACCCATAATATGTGTTAGACAATCAACCCATAGAGTTGGGTTGGTTGTACAACCCAACATGTTAGGTTAAAATAACCTGGTTGGGTTTGTCCATATTTGACCCAGCCATGGGTTGCAAAACAACCCAAATTAGGTTATTTTCAACCCAACATTTTTTAGTGTATATGTATTATGTATTACCAAGTTTTGTTTTTTGTATTGGCATTTTATAAAAGATGTTCTCGTTTTTTAAATGTGTTCCCGGAGATGTTTTAAATTTCTAGATTTATAGAAGCGATGATCAAATGTTATCATAACATGCAGTATTGTTTTGCACTTTCTTGTTAATGAAATTTAATTATATAATTGAGATACAGTATAAATTGGTCAAAAGATTAAAATAAAAAAAGCCAATTGAAACCTGAATAAAATTCATTGACATATCTTTCTTTTTATTTTGTGAATATCAATCATTATTGATCACAATGTCAGGTGGTGCGACCGGTCATGGTCAGGTGGTGCAACCAGCAAATTTACATTTAAATGTATCAATTCCCACTGCAATTGCAAAATTAAGTAAGAAATATAACTGAAAACCTTTATATAACATATACAAATAATTTTTACAGTTAAAAACAAAACGTAAAAAGTCCTTATGGAAAAATGGGTGTTTGAACACACAGAAAAGCAGCCGTTTATATGATTTGGAATAAAACGGCAATAAATAAAGAAATTGAAATTTACCATGTGATATGCATTTTAGACACTACAGTGATTCATATTTACAAGTCTCAGTAGTGCTAAGTACATTAAATGTATATTATTTTAAATTAATATATGGTCGCACCACCTGACATTTTCTGGGTGGTAAAATCTGAAATCTTGTTTAATAATGAATTAATGCTGCCTAAAATGCTGTAAAACCAATATGAATCAACACCATAATTTTTTTGGACATAAAAATGCATTTTAAAACTGTTTTGCTTAAAATATTTTTATTTGTCATTGACCCATTTATTGTCATGTGATGCAGTCATGTGATCTATCCAACCAAAACAAAACAAGTCTGTGTTATAGCGGCGATGTTGTACTTGATAATCATTTTGATAGCGTTATTAAAAAAGAAATGTTACTTTGTACAACCATCACATTGCGTTTCTTCAAAGGCGAAGGGAAGTTTACTTGGAATTGGTGTCGAAGGACAATTGCCTTTCAGACCGTACATGAAATGGGAATTTTCTGCATGCGAAGTAACATGATTTAAGCATTTTCATACATTTCAGTGTGGACGAGCAACTTTTGGAAAATGCTAGTGTGGACAAAGTGCATTTTGAAACGAAAACGGTAAGGGCGCTTGCACCTGAGCTAAAATTATGTTTAATACCTGTCTCTAATTTCAGTGAGCATGGGGAGAGCGGCATAAAAGGGCAACAGAACCTCCAGATGGGAGGGAGAACAAAGCGCCAATCTAGTGTTGGCATAGACAAACCATAATAAGAGATTTATGTTATGCAGAGAAGTTTTGTTTTGTTCATAGAAACATAAAGTTTGTAAAATATTGCTGTGGCTATTAAAATAACCCTTACTTCTGAAGAGCTCTGTGTCTTCGTTCCATCCTTCTTGTCAGACCTCTTCACACTGGGGTTTAGTTCATTTATTTTCATAGGCTCACAGTCATCATCTTCCTCCATCTCAGTCCATCCACGTGGTCAGGATCCTGTGATATTTCTTGTGTTTCAAATTCATTGTTCTTTTTCTGTGCCATTTTCATTATTGTTCCTTCACTAACAAATTACAGATTAGGTCTGTAAGCATGTTTGAAGGATTATTACTTGAAAACTGTAGGAAGGCGAGTAACTCAATATTTTCTTTCAGCACCACACCATATCTGGCAGTTAAGGTAAACATAATTGAACCGATGCAAAAATGTCTAATGGGAAATGGCATTTGCTAGGAATTCAGCAGAATGGGGCCTATGTCAGGGTACTGGAATATTCGGTAGCAACATGTCAACTTCAGCGTGATCATGTTGTATTGTTCCAGGTACCCTCACAGTGACACCCCTATGGTCACATACTGCAGTGCTTACAGCTGCTTTCCATGATTGGACAACAGCCTTAACATGTTTTGGCATCCTTGTTACATGCGCTGCTCTTGCTCATTTAATCTATTGCCTGATCCTAATACACAGCTGCAGGAACAGTGGGTCCTGGGAATAAGCTTTGCCAGATTGTATAGTTTTAAAGAGCATATCATATGCAGAGTATACACTCTTGTATGAATTGGTTTTGACATTCTGTTGGAATGTTTGTCCAGATCAATTCTGCTGCATTCATTGTCACACGTTTATTTAAACACGGGTCCATTTGCAAACAAAATCTTTCCTTCTATCCCCTTCTTTAAGGAAAAATGAAAAGAATGGAGACAAAAAGCATTTAAAATGGTCGTTCATTTAGGACACCGTTTCCTTTTGTAGATATGTCTCATCCTGTCAGGTTTTGATCTACAGTGTTGCAAGGTCATGCACAAATCTCCCAATGTGTCAGAAGACAAAGCATGTATAATATATTCTCTCTAATATCACCATTTTAATATGCAGTGAACAGCTCTATATGAAATGTTCTTTTCTTAAATGTAAATAATTGTAAATATCCTTTAGAAATAATTTGATTGTGGTCAAACTTACAAAAAAAATTAAAAAAATTTTTGTAAGAAAATAACAAAAAACTGAAGATAAACATCATATAAAGTCAGGGCTACTACAAATTATATCTTTTTTAACCAGTGCACTTATTGTAAATGAAATTATTACAGATCTTAGTTTCGTTGCGCTCTTTTTGACTGAACCTGGCTTTTCGCCGATTTAACACTTTTTATTTATTCACGCAAATTAAACAGAAAAGGAAACATATATATATACACCGAATCAATTTATAACCCCATTATTCCCTTTCACCCTCCAAATCCCCAACCCCATCCTGACCCTTAACAAATATCCCTTTAGTCCAACTTGCGAATACGTACAAAAAAAAAAAAACAAAAAAAAAAAAATATATATATATATATATATATATATATATAAAGATTACACGCATTTAAAACTACACCTCTCTCTCTACTTCACCTCCCTGATAGCCATATATATCCAAGTTTCCCTGCCTTCTATATGACATTTCTGCGAATGCCGCCACCTGCCCATCTTTATGCCCCACTCCTGAAATGAGGGCGCTCCAGCCGACTTCCATCTCCCAAAGATGACCTGCCTGCCGATCATAACACTGGCTAGAACCCAATTTTATATGTATTCATCCCCTGTATTAATGACTGCCCCATCGCCAAAAATACAGAATCTGGGCCAAAATGAAATTTGAGTGTCCAATATGTCACGCATTAAACTCTTAACCCTAAACCGAAAATCTTGTATCTTAACACACCACCAAAAAACATGGGTTTTGTCCCCATCTTCTGATTGGCATCGCCAGCAGGTGGGTGTGTCTTTAAGTCCAAGCCTACACAATCTAGAGGGGGTCCAACAGAATCAATGTAAAATCTTAAATTGCGTTTTTTTTTTTTATATCCTAGCCCACAATCCTCCTCCAATATCAAATTTAAATCTTTCTCCCATAATTTCTTGAGAGAAGTTGAAACTTTGTCCCCAAGACTCTTAATTAGCAGGAAGTAATACACTGCCTCATGACCTTTTACAAAAGCAGTAATCACCACTCCCAGTGTATCTTTAGGGGTGTGTATGCTACTCCCAAAAATAGTACAAATCAGGTGGTGCAGCTGTAAATACCTAAATAATTAAGACCTGGGAATCCCAAAATTTTGAACCATATTTTCAAAGGATCTCAACACTCCACTCTCATAAAGGTCACTGAGCATATTAACCTCCCTCACAATCCACTATGTCCAGCAGAAAGGGGTCTTATTAATACAGAATTTTGGGTTCAGCCATATGCTCGAAGCAACATTAAAATAAGATGTTAAAATAGCCCAAAAATATTGGCTAACCGATTAAGGTATGACATCTCCTATACATATAGATGACATTTGCCGCTTCGGTCAGCCTTGGCACTTGTAATCTTCCCTTTCAATTCCACGAGTTCTTGTGCT
Source organism: Xyrauchen texanus (assembly GCF_025860055.1). Taxonomy (NCBI): domain Eukaryota; kingdom Metazoa; phylum Chordata; class Actinopteri; order Cypriniformes; family Catostomidae; genus Xyrauchen; species Xyrauchen texanus. The sequence continues at coordinate 7,993,018 of NC_068292.1, read as the reverse complement.
TTGGATTTTTTGGTAAATGAGGCATGCTGTATGATCCGGCCCCTAAGAACCACCTTAAGTGCCTCCCAAGCCACGCCCACAGAGGATACCGAGAACCAGTTGGTCTCCATATAGATATTGATTTCAGCCTTTAGCATTTTTTGGAAGTGCCAACTATATGATTTATTTTTCTACGTATGTGGCAACACCTCCAAAGACACCAGGGCATCAACAACATATGAAATGAGGGACTTGGATATATAAAGAAATCTATTCTAGAGTAAATCTTATGGACTGATGAAATAAAATTGTAGTCCCTACCAGATGGGTTCAAAAGTCTCTAAATATATGTAAGACCAAGATTTTTACACATCCTGTGAAGTATCAATGTTGCTCTAGGGGGCTTGCACACTTTTGCTTCACTATAATCAAGGACTTAGTCCATCAAAAGATTATAGTTTCCTCCCAATTTTATATCATGAGGAGTGCCAGCGGCTTGCAACATCCCTTCAAGATCTATAAAAAAGTTAGGTGCATAAATATTAGCCATCATAAAACTTTGTCCCGGAATTTCAGCTAAAACAATAATGACTCTTCCTAATTTATCTTTACACTGTTTGAAACATTTGAATTGTAGATGTTTACTTAATAGCGTAATGACTCCCCTGCTCTTACTCGAACCAGCACTATAAAAAAATGCCCACACCATATCTTCCCAAATTTTTCAGCTTCCTGCAGAAAAAGGTGCATTTCTTGAAGAAACACTAAATAATATTTATTATGCTTAAGAAGAGAAGTAACCTTCCTTCTTTTTATGGGGTGCCCCAACCCATTCACATTCCACATGGAGAGACACAATCCAATCATATTAATATTTTACATTTTGACCACAAAAAAATTGTGTGTAAAAAAAAAAAATATATTATAATGACAACATTCCAACATTAGTGCAACCCAAAAAACCCAAGCATCCCCAGGAAAAAAACAAACAGATAAAAGAAAAACATGCACATTAACCCCATGTACGACAGCGCCTACTGGAATCCATCCCTCAAAACTGAAACAGTTCATAGACTCCTACGAGAACCCCCATGACAGCTTTGCCGTCGGATTGCTCAAGTCAGGTGTTTCTATACACATATTGTGAGGCAGAATTACACAGTAAAAGATAATCTATAAAACAAACTCCAGCCTATAGGCAGAATAAACACAAAGAGCATGTAGATTCATCAATAAATCTGTCCTGAAGGTGTGACACTACAAAATAAACTCCAGCCGCTAGGTGGATCAAGCACAAAAAAAGGTGCGCAGATTTCTCAAACAGTCCAGTGAATGCTCACTTCACTGGTCCACCCGGCTGCAACATGAGTGCAAGCAAATTACTTACTCAAATGACAAGAAATACTCCACAAAACAAACTCCAGTCAGTAGGTGGAATAAGCACAAGGAGTGTGTAGATTCGTCCATAAAACTGTCCTGAACCTGTGTTGCTTCTACAAAATAAACTCAAGCCACCAGGCAGAACCAGCACAAAAAGAGCATGCAGATTCTTCAAACAGTCAAGTGAATGATCAGTGAGCCGCTCCACTCAGCTACAACGCGAGTACAAGACTAACCACTCACTCCATTGACTTTATGAAGGACATCACTTGCTGTGGGCATGTAGATGTTTTACTTGCCATCCTTTGCATCTATTCTCAATTTGGCGAGGGATATCAGTGCAAAAGTGATCTTCCATTGATTTGAAAGTTTCTTACATTCCTTGAATCGATTAAGTTTCTCTCTTGTCGAGTTCGCAAAGTCTGGGAACAAGAAAATGCTGTGGTTCTTCCAAGAAAGCCTTCCTTTACGCCTCGCCTCTTGTAACACAAGATCTTTATTGGGTGATCTCAGAAATTTTGCCAGAATTGATCTCCCTCCATGGGTTGCCGAGCAGGAACCATGTGAGCTTGCTCGATTTCCAGCTTATTGCCTGCCATGTCGAGCAGACACTGAAAGAGCCCATCCAGGAATTCCATCATATCTTGTCCCTCCACTCACTCTGGGACTACCACGATACGGACTTAATTCTGCCAGCTACAGTTTTCCATGTCCTCCAACTTCTCTCATCTCTCAAATCCACCTTGGTCACTAGCGGATTAGCAGATAATTCCCTCTCCCACTGCATTTCCTGCATCTTTCCGACCAAATCGACTCCCAGGCCCGTGGCCTGCTCGGAAGTATCAGCTTCAGCATGTAAGTGTCTTTTAATGTCTCCAGAGCCAGAGGATCTTGATTTATTTGACATATTGTCCTCCTAGAACAGTTATGGAATCTGTATCGAATCTCACTTGTTTATGTCAAAAAATGTATTAAAACTAGCAAAGTGCGCAGAACTCACCGTTCACACGTCAGATCCTAGCATGGCATCATGTGACTCTCTCAACTGAAACCTGGCTTAAACTGGATGAATATATTAGTTTAAATGAGTCTACTCCCCCAGGTTATTACTATAAACATGAACCTTGCCTGAAGGGTCAAGTAGGAGATGTTGTTGGTGTTACTCAGAGGACAGGATACAAGTTGAATTCTTTGAACTAATAATGCTTATTATGATATTGTCAGATATAAATAAAACATCTCTGTTGTCTTTTGCCCTTGCTAAGTTATATAGACCACCTGGGCCATATTCTGATTTTCTTAGTGAATTTGCAGATTTTTTGTGATATCTAGTAGTTCTATAGGGAAGACACGCAGGCTTGAGTGAAGTTTGAGATGCCATTTATTTGATAGATGTAAAACGGGAGGTAATGTCTCTCTCTTTGGCGTAGGCCCCGTCCGGCAGTCCGAGGGAGTTGTACCCGGAACCGTCATGTCCTTCCAGAGATATGCTGTGCACTGGTTATCATGTGGCCTGGAGAGGTTGAAATGCGTCTAGTTGCAATTTTAGCACACCGAAACGCAATGTGATAGATTGTGAGCGGACTTATAAAGCAATGGCTTACGTGCAATTGGCTAGGAATTACCCAGCTAATGATGTGATGATGTACACCTGCTGGTCTTCCCTCTAGAACTACGCTCCGCTTCCATTTACTCTGGATAGAGCTTTAATTGTTGGTGACTTTAAATTCACATAGATAAGTAAAATGACACATTGGGATTAGCATTAATCGATATTCTCAACTCTCTTGGTGTCAGACAAAATGTGACAGTACCAACTCATCGCCATAATCTTATGCTATATTTAATTCTGTCCTCTGGAGTTGATGTTGATAATATAACAATTCTGCCACAGTGCATCTCAGATCATTACCTCATCTCTTGTATGTCTCTAAGGTCACTCAGTATATATCATGCTATCATTCAGGTTGAACTATTCTTTCAACCACTAAAGATAGCTTCATTAATAATATTCCAGAAATGTCTGAAATACTCAGTGAGACAAAAAGTTTAGAAAAACTTGATGTAGTTACAGAAAATATAAATAGAGTCTTCTCTAGCACTCTTGATAGTAGTGCTACCCTTCGATTAAAGAAAATTAAAGAGAAAAGCCCAGCACTATGGTTCAATCATGCTTTCAATAGAGCAGCTCGAAAAGGTGCAAGTGGAAGAGTTCCAAATTAGAGGTGTTTCATGGTGCATGGAAGAATCATGCCTCTAGCTACAGACAGGCTCTAAAATTTGCCAGTTCATCATATTTTAGCAAATGCATAGGAAATAACCTAAGCAATCCTAGGTGTCTATTCAGTACTGTAGCTAAATTGGTTAGAAATAAAGCCTCACCTGAACCAGATATTCCATCACAGCACAAAAGTAGTGATAACTTCATAAATTGTTTTACAGATAAAACTGAAATCATCAGAAATAAAACACAGCACAGCAGAAAACAGTGTCTCATAATTTTCCTCATGAGCAACTTCAACCCTTCTCTATCATAGGTCAGGAAGAGCTAACAAAACTTATCGAAACATCAAAAGCAATATGTATGTTAGATCCAATACCTTCTCTACTCTTAAAAAAGGTGTTTCCTGTAATCTCAGAAGAGTTGGCTAATTATAAACCAATCTCAAATCTCACATTTATGTTGAAAATTCTAGAAAAGGTAGTGTCCTCCCAACTATGTTCATTTTTACATAGAAATGGTATATATGAAGAATTTCAGTCAGGATTTAGGCCTCATCATAGTACAGAGACTGCACTTATCACAGTTACAAATGACTTGCTCTTATCATCTGATTGCAACTGTATTTCTCTTCTAGTGCTTTTAGATCATAGTGCTGCCTTTGACATCATAGATCACAACATTCTCTTGGATAAGCTTGAGAATTTTGTTGGCATTTGTGGACTTGCATTGGCATGGTTTAGGTCCTATTTATCAGACCGCTACCACTTTGTCTGTGTAAATGAGGAATTGTCAGGTCAAACTATAGGCAAGTATGGAGCCTCACAGGGATCAGTTTTAGGGCCTCGACTATTCTCTATATATATGCCTCCCTGGGAGACATTATCAGAAATCATAGAATTAGTTTTCACTGTTATGCCGATGATACCCAACTTTAGCAGAGTGTATCAATGAAATCAATGATTGTATGGCCAGAATTTTCCTTCTACTCAATTCCGACAAACTAGAACCTAATTTATTACCTAAATTAGAGGTACTAATTATTTGGAACAAAAACCTCTAAAAATAAGCAGCTAAAATATTATTTTACTCTCGATGGATGTCCCGGTACGTCATCTTCAACAGCGAAGAATTAAATATTATATTTGATACCAATCTTCCTCCTCAGAAATATTGCTATGTTACAACACATGCTCTCTTGCTCTATAATTTTGGTTCAAAATACAGCTGCCAGAGTGCTAACTAGAACCAAAAATATGATCACATCAGCCCAATTTTATCATTGTTAAATTGGCTACCTGTTAAATTTCATATGAATTAAAATTATGTTGTTAACTACCTACAAATGCTTTAATAGTCTTGCTCTGCAGTACTTAAGTAATCTTCTATTGTGCTATATTCCATCACGTTCACTGTGATCGCAAACTTATATCCTGTTAACAGTACCTAGAATATCAAAATCCACAAAAGGAGGTAGATCATTTTCCTATTTGGATCCTAAACTATGGAAGAGTCTTCCTAATACTCTTTGGGGCACAGACACTCTCTCTTTAAGTCTAGACTAAAGACAATATCTATTCAGCCAGTCATACACCTAATTTATCATTTATTTATTATTTAATAACTCCTAGTTATGCTGCTTTAGGTAGGTCTGCCGGAACTGAAAACACTTCTCATATTCTATAAATCTGCTTTAAGATGAATGGCATCTACGCTAATAATATTCTATTTGTTTCCCTGTCTCAACCTCAGGATACATATCCTGCATATATCGGGATATACATAGCCTGCCATATCCAGCTCCGGTCCTGCTTGATGTCCAACGCACACTGCTACATGTCGCTTAGACTATGTTCAGACTGCAGGCAAATCAGATTTTTCTCAAATCAGATCTTTTCAGGCAGACTGTCCGCACTATTAATTTCTGGATATGCAGAAAATCTGATTTTTAGTGGCAGTCTGAACAAGGCCTTAGTGATGATGACTAACTACAGTCTGTGCCAGCCAGACATCACTTCAGTCTACTACGATGGACTTCATAGAGGATGAACTGATGACAACTCCAACCGTAAAACATGGGATGCTTCATATGCCACTGCATGAACCTTGAATTAAGGATGGACCTCACCTCACCGATCTCTGCCTGCATCACTTTGGTCTAATGATGGACTACATACTAAAATGGAATCAGCTAATTGCCAGCAAAAGCCTTCATCAGCCAATTAACAATGGACAATGCACCTAAGAGAACTTCTTCAATTAATCTAGAATGGACTTCAAAGACATTAGTCATTAATCTTACAGTTCATTCAAAAACTCTTTGTTTAAACATCGGCCCTTAACACTTACTTAGTTTACTAATTATAAACCACGACTTGCACTACACATAAATAACACATTTGCATTATATTCATGCTGTTTTGCTAGAGGGAATCTGGCCCCCACAGTGAGCCTGGTTTCCCCCATTTTTCTCCATTAACCAGCATTTTAGGAAGTTTTGTGTTCCTAATCCTAACTAATCTGTTAACACATGAGTAATGTTCAGTTCGTAAAAGCATGACCACCCATATAAGCTTCAACAACCATACCAGAAATCATATGCAAGCATGCAAGTAGCAAGTAAACAACTTCACCAAATGGATAACAAATATACATCCACCCAGACAATAGGGATGCTGTCCTGAGTTTTGCTGAACTGAAGAGAGTAGTTTCTCCAGCCAGAACACATGAGAGCCGGTTCTTCTTTTCTGTGTTTATGGACATGACATAATGATGTAAGGATGAATGACATAAGCCAGAAATTTCACTCTAAATGTCTCTATAGCTAAAAATACAAATCATTTTTGTAGACTTACCATGGTGCGTCTAGCATATATACTCAAGCCACCCGAGTCATGGGCTACTCTCACTGCTACCATCAGGCAGGCGGTATCGTAGCATCAGGACCCGCACCAGCCGGCTACATGACAGCTTCTTCCCCCAAGCAATCAGACTTTTGAACACTTGATCTCTAATCAGCACTGCACTTTATTAATCTTATATCTCACACTGGACTGTTATATATATATTCTCCACAATATAACTACTGTATATATATATATATTTTCTTTTTTATTGTATGCGTATTCTATATTGTGTGTATTGTTTACTGTACATTGTATATTATATTGTGTTGTGTAAGTATGTGTACATTTGATATGTAAATTTTGTTGTGTAAATATGTTGTTTATTGTAATTGGTATATGTCTCGTCAATGTCATGACTATGTTGCTCGAAACTGCACACAAGACTTCACAAGACCACCTACTGTTGCACTTGTGTACATGGTAGTGTGACAAAGTGATTTGATTTGATTTGATTTTGATATACCCAGTCAGTTACAGCATTTAGTTCATTATTTTAACCAAAGAACCATAGTGCGGCTTTAAGTAGGCTAATGTTAAAGGTGCAATACGTTTTTGCTCATTAAGTACATTTATACATAAAGACCTGAACAGCAATTTTTGGAAATATGTTGAGCAAGACAATCAAAGGTTTCATCTTTTCTATAAACTACCATACCTTTTCAAGTATAGATGATTTAGAAAACAGTCAAGGACAGGCAATCATTAGTTCAGTTAAATTCCAAAATGCATAGACTGCAAATAGTTTGTGGAGTGATCATGAAGCAGGAGAGAAGTGAAGTCTGACTGCTGTGGTAATTTCAATGTCACTGAAAAGCGGAGGTGAGTTTTCTGTGGGTGGTTAGTGTATTCATGTTGACCTGTGAGTCTTAGATCAAAGCAAAACACAGCAGCCAAGGGCAGATTCAATGTCAACCCACGCGTACAAAGCCAACAGCAGTATGTGAATGTACATTCACTGCATATTTACACATTTAACATGTGGTTACTGTCTGGGTAGAGACATGTCTCCAATTCAGTATGGTGAATGTTGTGTTTACTGCTTTTTTAGTGTGAATGTGTGTGTATGCGTATATTATCACGTTTCTCCTCTCGCTTCTGCTATCACTCATGAATACACATCAGTAGCTCACAGGTCAGCGTGTCAAAGAGTTAAAAGTGTTTGTGAGTTTGAATTCCCTTCACCTCACTTTAGCTTTGGCTTAGATGCATTGCACTTGCTGCTGTGTACTGCATCTTGCTTTATAGTGTGGGCTTTACTGTTTGCTTCACATATTGATCAGGTCAGGCTGTACTGCCAACTCAGTGTCACAGTGTATCGCTTTCCTCTGAACTCTCAATTTTTCCACTGTTTTGATATCTTTTTGAAAGTTTAATCAGTGTTCTGGGAATAATGTATATTATTTTAAATTTTAAATGAATAGTTCAACAAAAAATGAAAATTCTGTCATTTAGTCACCCTCGTGATATTTCAAAGCTGAATTGTGTGAATTTTGTAAGAATATCCTACCCTCTCTTTTCAAAATAATGAAAGTGAAAGAGGACTGGGGCTGTCATGCTCCAAAGTGATGAAAATTAAAAAGCACAATAAAGTGTAATTAATTTCAATTAAAACTCATGCACTATATTCCACATTTTCTGAAGCCCTATAATATATTTGAGTAAGAAACAGACACAAATTTAAGTTGTTATTTTGTGAAAATCTTACTCTCTGCTGCTGCTTTGAAATGGCCTACACAAGTCAAATGGACTAAGTTTTAATGCCAATATTTTAAATTCTGGTATGTTCCTCACACAAAGCTATATGACATTAGAATGGCATGGTATAAAGAACACAATACATACGAGTCAACTTTGTTACTTTTATGCTGCTTTTTTAAAAATCATTTTAGAGCTTGACAGCCCCAGTCCCTTTTAAGTTTCATTACATGGCAAAGAGTGGCCAGGATAATTAAGAATTCACCTTGGAAGAAAGAAAGTAAAACACAAGTTTGGAACTATATAAGGATGATGAAATTATGACATAACTAAATTGTTTGGATGAACAGTTACTCTAAAATGTTTTGTTTACTTGTGGGCTAAAAGTTTGGGCTCAACTAAAGCACAAATTGAACAGTTGCAACATTTGCATCAAATGCATTGTGGAAGGAATTCCCCGTAAATTTATGAATGTAACAGATTAGAAAATTTCAAATATGGTATATTTGTGAAGGTCTATATACACATATTTATCAGATCTTTAAAGGTTATATTCCCCATGCCATCCCAGATGTGTATGACTTTCTTCTGCTGAACACAAATTAAGATTTTTTTTATATTTCAGCACTGTTGGTCCATACAATGTATATGAATGGTGACCAGACCTCAGAAGGTCCAAAAAAGACATAAATGTAGCATAAAAGCAATCCATAAGACTCCAGTGGTAAATCCATATGTTTTGAAGCAATTTGATAGTTGTAAATCTACACTTTCACATTCAGCCACCTTCCTGTTGTGGCTGGTCAAAGGTGGAGATTTATAGTAAATTTAAAAAGTGGTGTAGAGTGGTGGTGTAGTGGTCTAAGCACATAACTGGTCATCTGGTAATCAGAAGGATGTTGGTTCGAGCCCCACAGCCACCACCAATGTGTCCTTGAGCAAGGCACTTAACTCCAGGTTGCTCCGGGGGGGATTGTCCCTGTAATAAGTGCACTGTAAGTCGCTTTGGATAAAAGCGTCTGTCAAATGCATAAATGTAAATGTAAAAAAAAAACTGTTTCTCACATGTTTAGCTTCTGAAGACATAGATTAAAACACTGGAGTCTTATGGATTACTTTTATGCAGCCTTTATGTACTATTTGGACCATCAAATGTCTGGTCACCATTCACTTGCATTGTATGGACCTACAGATCTGAGGTGTTCTTCTGAAAATCTATATTTGTGTTCAGCAAAAGTCAAACATATCTGAGATGGGATGAGGGTGAGAAAATGATGAGAAAAATGTTATTTCCCCATCTGTCATTCACTTCGACGTTGTCTCGAGTGAAGCAACACTAGGGGACTTTCTTGAAGGCCTTGGTTACCTCTGAACTTGAGAAAAGGCCAATGAGAAATTGGCAGACAGAATTTGCATGGCCCTCCCCCGGACATACGGGTATAAAAGGAGGGAATCATGAGTCTGTCAATTCTGATTTCTTCTTTGGAGACGAGCGGTTGTGCGATCATCGAGCTGAGATCACTTACTGTTCCACTCACCTCTGCAGAGTTTACACTGTTGGATCTACGGCGCATATCAGCAGCTTTCTCTTTCTCTGTACGGCAGTGCAGCTTTGCCGCTGGGTGCTTCGAAAGCGCTCCTAAAAGAGAATATTTGTAAAAGAGTTTATTTTCTCTAAAAGAGCAAATACACGTCCTTTTCAGGACGTGTCTTTATAAAGATGCCCATCCAGCTGAAGCTCCACCTCAACCTGGGGCCAGCTCTCAGCCCCAGCATCGAGTGCCACGCAGGAAGCGCACGTCCCCCGTCTCCCAAACGTCCTCGAGGACCCAGAAGGCTCCCAAGCGTTCCTGAGATGGACGACCCAGGGAACGAGAAGTTTACTCTGGAGCTGGTAAGCAGACCACTCCGTAAAATCTTCAGTTGAAGTTATTTTCTTTGCCGCACCCCCTTCGGGCCCACATTCCCCACATTCTCAATAATAGAGCAATTTCCTCTTTCCCTGGGTCACCTGGCCCGCAAATGCCTTTCTAACGGCAACCCGGTGCCACACTCTAGCAGTCCTGGCACCCTGGATGCAGACCTCTCACCTCCGGACCCATGACTGCTGCCCCCCCGGCCGGCCATTTCTGATGAGTCCAGAGGACGCCTACACGGGTCCTCCTCAGTCAATAAACCCCCCCCCCTGCCGGGTGTGCAGAGCAAGGTAAGTGCTTCGAGTCTTCTCTCAGCACCAAAGCCTCGGGACGCGCTTTTGCTTCCCGATGCCACACTACCTGCTCCGCCCCGCTGGGAAGCCTCGCCAGGTATGTCAAAAACGGTCATCCCCTCAGTGCCCCTCGCACGGAGCTTGGTCGCGTGGCTCTCACTTCCCAACCCGTCGCGCGGTTGGCCAGGACCATCCGACTCAGCTACGTGATTCAGTTCGCCAGGCCCCTGCCCCCTTTCGCCAGCATTCGCTTTACCTCGGTGCAGAGATCACGACCCTTTTACTCAAAGACGCGATAGAGTCTGTCCCTCCAGCAGAGATGAAGAAGGATTTCTACAGCCTTTACTTCATCATACCCAAGAAAGGCGGCGTCTTATGACCGATCTTGGACTTGCGAGTTTTCAACTCCTGTTCAAAATGCTCACGCAAAGACTCTTGCGTCCGGCATCAAGATTTGTTCGCAGCAGTAGACCTGAAGGATGCGTACATCCACGTCTATATCTTGCCTTGACACCGACCCTTCCTATGGTTTGCGTTCGATGGCCAGGTGTATCAGTACAAAGTCCTCCCCTTCGACAGGTCCCTGTCCCCTTGCGTCTTCACAAAGGTTGCTCCCATGCTTGGCACGTCACTTTGTTCCCCCATTTGGGGTGACGGGAACCTAAGAAGTTTATTATGATTTTATGGGGCGTTGGGGAAGGGTACGTGCAGTTTGACGCAGCCTGTCACTTTGGCACGCAACTACCTGCCTGCACCTGCATCAGCAGTGCACGTACACGATTCAGTGCATGGCATGATTGAATAGGGACCCCTTGTGTCGCTTCACTTGACACAACGTTGGAGCGACAGATGGGGAATGTCTAGGTTACTGTCGTAACCTCCGTTCCCTGATAGAGGGAATGAGACGTTGTGTCCCCCTGGCCACGACGCTGAACCGAGCCACTGCTATGGCCGAACCTTATTCTCGGCTCCTCAGTGCAAAACCTGAATGGACAGATGCACGATACCCTCCTTTTATACCCGTATGTCCAGGGGAGGGACATACAATTTCTGTCTGACTCATTGGCCTTTTCTCAAGTTCAGAGGTAACCGATGCCTTCAAGAAAGTCCCCTAATGTCGCTTCACTCGACACAACGTCTTGTTCCCTCCATCCAGGGGAAGATTTGTTCCATCGCAATACCTTTATCCATCCTTTACAAAAATGAACCATGGTGTACTACAGTAACCATAGTTGAATTATTGTATTTGTAGTAAAATCATACTTACCACTAAATGTACAATGTTTTTTCTAAAGTAATAATACAGGAACACAAATACAATGGTAATAAAAATCATAATCATTCTGAAAAAAAGAATGATTAAAAGTTCTTGCCTATTACTATCTTAGTAGAAGAAAAAAAAAGGAAAAGGCAAATCTGGTGAGGGTTGCCCAGTTTGCTGGGTGATTATGAGGCAGGGGGCTCTTTTGCTATCTTGAAGGAGATAGTCAGTTGTAAACAGCTTTGAAGTTATCAAGGCTGCACATTCAGTTGGAGAGGAGTAATTGGAGAATTATTCATTCTTGGACAAGTCAAATGGATTCTCCTCTCAGTGCTTTTGCAAGGTCTGTGGGAACCGTGATTGATGTATGGCACAGTGTGATAATTCAGAGCTTCCATCGGCCTAAACCCTCAAACAAGGATAGATGAAGGTGATGATGATGATTTGAATAAGGGACTATGACAACATAGGAGAGGTATAGCAAAGAGAACAAATCAATGAATCCTAAATTATGTTTTGTTTTCAAAGTTTAACAAAGGGAAGAGCCTAACTGAAGTGAATGAAAATGCTAAATAAACAAATGTGGGTATTTGGGGGAGGTGTGGGCCACTCGAGTAGAGCCTAATTGCCCTTTTTGTGTTTTCTGTAAATGCCAAATGTTGTGTAGCTGGAGAGAGTCAGGTGAGTGCAGGTAAAACAGCTGCATGACTACTGATGGCTGCAGCTTTTAATCTCCATTCGAGTTGCATAATGCCTTCTTTCAGGCTTGATTTGATTTGACATGCTTAATTACTTAATCATACCTGCTTCAGTCCCCTGCCCACATCCTGGGGTGAGTGGTGACATTACCCCCTGCCATTTAGAAATTATAATATAATATAAATCGGGGCTAATGCTTTGCTGCTGCCAGAAGCATGAAGCAGTCAACACTGCAGAAAATCTCTAATCTGGAGGGGATATTGTTTTTCATATAACTTTGTTCTTTTTTAAATTATAGATAAAAAAAAAAAAACATTTCCTGACTTTAACTGTTTTAGACTTTAATCACTTGACATGGGGACGCTGTCACATAAATTAATACAATTTATTAATCATAATTAAAATATTTTGTAAGTTGCCTTTAATTTTTTTTTTTCTGTTTCATTAAATGTTTTGTGTTTGATATTTTTTTCCTGTTTAAAATATGCTGAAAAGATTATAATTTGCATATATTTATGCAGACTCCATTGTGACCACTATTGTCACATAAGGTCAGTGTGTGTTCACTGGACTGAAGCTTTTTGGGAAATAAGTGTGGAAAAGTTTTTTGGGGTTTCTTCGAAGACGTATTTTCCTATACAGAAATTGACTTTCAAAAATCAACGCACCCTGAGAAATATTCACTGGATCACGGTTGGACAAAAAAATAATTTTAATTGAATTGGCCACACCCCAAATGAAGTTTTGAATTGAAATGATAGCATATTTATTCCCTGATAAGTAAAATAAAATGTTGTTTTCTACCATTGTCCATATAATTAAAATACATTAAATATAGTGATATAAATGTAATATAAATTTCTATAGGTGGCATTTCCAAAAATATTTATTATAATCTGTTATTTTTTTACCATGTTTATTATATTTATATTATTAATTTTAAGGAAATGAACTGAACTTAAAATGTAAATGTACCAAAACTTAAAATCTGCCACCATTGTAATTGTAATGATATATTTAGATTAAGTAGTTTTAAGATGATTTCTTATATTATGTTGATGTTGTAACGTTAGCAGGAGAGGCAGACAAGGAGTGGGGATCTAAACGCGGGTTCTTTATTGAGCAAAAGTGAAAACAAGACAGACAGGAACAAAGGAAACATCCACGAGGGGAAAATGAAACCAAAACATAAAAACATCCAAGGATACACGAAATGAACAAGGTAACATCTACTTCAGACATCCACAAACAATGATCGACAGAGGAATGGAGGAACAGCAGGGTTTAAATACACAGAGACACGATAATGACAAAACCACAATCAGGTGAGAACAATAACACAGTGCTGGCAGTGATGAGGGCCGGGAATCATGGGAATTGAAGTCCGTGACGGCAACACGAGAAACACAGGGCAGACAACCAGGGATCGTAACAGATGTATTAGATCAGTGGTTCTCAACCGGTGGGGCGCGCCCCCCCTGGACACTCTCCCGGGGGGGCGCGAGTAGGCTACGATGGAAGGGAAAAAAAACTGGAAAAAAACATTTTTTGGGCACATTTTTTTTATCACTAAACTACTGTCATAAAAAGTTATAGTTTTGTATATACATAACTCCTGAATAAAAATTAAAATGTGTTTGGACTGATTTAAAAAAAAAAGTTTTTAACAAATTTGATTGGTTTGTCGATAGTGAGCGCAAATGCAGGTGATAAGCATAAGCGGTTTCATTAAGCGAGTCATTGAGTCGTTCATTCAAACGATTCGTTCAAACGGCCGATTCATCAAGAATGAGACAGATGTTTGTGAATGGGTTATTGAATCTTTGACTCAACCGATTCGTTCACAACACTGAATCATTAAAAACACGATTGAGTATTGCTGTGAGATGCGCTACGCTAAATAAATAACAATACATTTTTGTAACAGCAATATTGCCAAGTTTTGTTTTTCATTGTAAAAATGTCATGATTTGCCAATGCAAAGAGAGTGCTGCCACCTTTTCCCCCCACTTCAAGCACTGATTATAACACAAACAAATCATCCTCCTGGCTGCTTTTTTTTTTTGTCAAAAGCGACAAATCCAGCGACTTTTACTGGTGTTTTTGGAGACTTTTGTGGTGTTTGGAGACTCGAAAGCACGAATCACTCTGCAGTTAGGCCTACTGTGCTCAACGAACAGTGGGTGCTGCCGTGAGCCCCTCTCCCGTCCAAAAGCACTCACAGGCGGTCAGTCTCTCAGTAGCCTCGCGCAGCAGTCAGAGCAGAGAGGAGACACACACCCCTCCGCGTCCAGGCTGCAAATGAATCGCGCATGCGCATAGCCGCCACCGTTCCCGCCCTGGCTTACAGAGGGGGGTAGAAATGTAAATGTTCACTCTCACACAAAAATAAATCACTGCATTTAAATTAACTCTCGAATGGTGGGTCCATTTCCCTCACATATATGCATGCAGCACTTCATGTTTTTGCCATTTCTTCCACAGTAAAAATGTGCGGGAAAAAGAGTATTGTCTGGCTCGTTTTTATCATAGACATAATAAATACATAGACGCCCAATTGCCCGCTGGAGCGTACGTCAAAGGTGCCGCCACATTGCGGAGGGCAACTTTCCCATAACTTTCATACCGGGAATTGAGAAAAATGTGTTTTGTGTGCTGCTTGGGGCTGTACAAATCGAAAACAGGTCTCGAGGAATTACCTTTCACAAGCAAGATTGAACATTTGTTTCTGGTTGTATTTGGCCATTATATAATTAGTAAATAATTAGAAATTTCAAAATACTACTGGTTATTGTGTCACGAAATGTAGTTTTAATAGTTTTTCAGTCGACAATGTAGTTGTCTAAAGCTCAAATCTATGGTTTATTCATAAAGATAGAGCCTATTTAAAATTTGATCTGATGTTTTCGGAGTGAGAGATCCAGGCGCTCAGCGCTCATGTACCCAACCTGGAACAGCCTTACCTTGGCTAGTGCTTCTGACGTTTGCCGCTGGCTCTGATGTCTAGTGGTTAAACATGAGATATAATTTGTCTTGTGTATATCTAACGGGCGATCTTTGGTCTCATAATCTATAATTTGTTCCTTGGCAAATCGTTTTGGCTGAGGGCAAAGTGAAGTTTCATAACTTTATATTTAGGCTATTTTAACGTTGTATCCTGCTGTAGATGTCTATGGTTTTTATGATGTTGTGTTTCCAAGCAATACCATGGATCAAATGTGTGAAATCAGAACAGTATTATTATTAAAGATTACAACGAAATGACAGGACATAGTATGACAAAAGATGGTTACATAAAATAAAAACAGTGAAAATGCATAACGTTACCTCTACATTCACATTTTGTGTCAAACTGAATATGTAGCATAAGTGGGCAAAATTAGTTAACAAGTTCAATCTTTCCTGGGCTAAAATCACTTCTCGAAAAGATGTGCACAGACAGCAACTTCATATCAGCGCGCCAGTGTGTTGACAAACGCGTCACCAACACCGACACTTTCCCACGCACGCTATTGGATGAAGGCAACAAATACGTCATGCATGTCGGACCCCACACGTAGACGCCTGCTCTATTCGCCGAGAAAATAACCTGGAGAAAGTTACCGATATTATAGTAATGTGCAAAGTATGTGAGTGGCAACAATTTTTATTTGCTTTGTTGAGAAGTGTAGTGGTTATATATAAAAAACTGGGTTATCCATCCCCACAGATCGTCTGAAAACAAGAAATCTCCCCTCGGCCCACCGTCTAATAGCTTTCCATTCACTCCAGTCTAGTCTCTTGCCAAGTTCTCTTGTGCCAGCTCTCACTAGTCTTATCAATCTCGATTTACATAGGCCTTTACTACAAAACCCCAACAGTCTTTTTAAAGACTAAACCCACAAACATTCTTTTTTAAGATTAGATAAAATCTCAGCCCTAGCCAGTATTTTTTTTTAACTGCTAGGCAGTAGCTACACTTAGCTAAAACTACCCACACGACTAAGACACACACACACACTGACGAGGACTACAATCGTTAAGCATTAAAATAAAATCTGAATTGTCTGCAAAATAATTATTTTGTTCGTTTAATTAAAGTCCCGACTGATTAGCCCCTGATACGTCTCTCAACATACACCACACACACAGTTACATATTGCCTATACTTTATTGAAAACACATCAAAATGGAGAAATTTCTTGTGAGGACTAACAAGCCAACCGACACACAACCAGCTGCAAAAAAGCTTCGAAGGTACGATGAAGCATACCTGCAATTTGGGTTTACAGTCACGGCTGATCTGAGACCTCAGTGTGTCGTGTGTGCCGAGGTGCTGGCAAACCTCCTCACCTATGTCAGGTATCTGCGGGAAAAGGCGATTGAGGAGGATGTCCTGTTTTGCCGGCCTCTTCAGTTGCACACTACAGGAGAAGCCATTTTCAATGTCCTTGTTATTTTTATCCGTGGAAATGGTTTGGCTTGGGACCGATGCGTTGGCCTATGCACGGATGGTGCGCAGGCAATGACGGGGCGTGAGCGTGGCCTAGCTGCTCGCGTTCAGCAAGTAGCTCCACTTGTGAAATGGACACATTGCATGGTCCATCGCGAAGCACTAGCTGCTAAAAAAATGCCGGTTCTCTTTGACTCCGTGCTGAACCAATCCGTGAAAATAATAAATCTCATCAAATCACGGCCGCTAAACTCTTGCTTGTTTGGGGTCCTATGCCACGAGATGGGGTCAGGGCACGAACAGCTGCTTCTGCACACTGAAGTTCACTGGCTCTCCAGGGGGCGGGTGTTACAGCGGTTGTATGAGCTGCGAGAGGAGGTGAAGTGGTTTTTGACAGAAATCAAATCAGATCTGGCGAAGCATCTGGATGACACTATGTGGCTTGCGTCTCTGTCCTATTTGGTCGATATATTTGACCACTTGAATGGCCTCAACCTCTCTTTGCAAGGCCGCGAAACTCATATTTTGCTCCTTGCAGACAAAGTGCACGCCTTCACACAGACCTCTGGCATGGCCGCATCAGTCGAGGGAACTGCGACATGTTCCCCAGCCTTGCAGACTTTATCACTGATGCAGGCACGTCACACGATTTCTCCTCCCTATTTCAATCAGCGTCTGAGCACCTGTCAGCAATGAGAAAACAATTTGCGACGTACTTTAAAGAGGATTATCGCTCTTTTGCGTGGGTTCGAGATCCGTTTGTGTGCACAGCAAACGAACTATCAATTGATATGCAGGAACAGCTTATTGAGCTGAAGAGTGACAGTAGACTGAAGGAACGCTTTAGCTCCTGCCCTCTTTCGTCATTCTGGGCAGCATTGAGGCAGGAATACCCTGAACTCTGTGACGTTGCCTTGAAGATTCTCCTTATTTTCGCGTCGACATGTTTGTGTTAGGCAGGATTCTCAAAAATGACTGCACTCAAAACGAAATACCGCAATCGTGCACAAATCGAGGATGATTTGAGGCTATGTTTATCAAACATTGAGCCAAGAATTGAGGATCTTTGCAAGGCAAAGCAGGCTCAGGTCTCACATTAACATCACCTACCAGCAAGCTTCTGTAAAAAATGCAGATGATGCCTACTATTAGGTCTAGTAATAATAACAATAATAAAGCATAAATTAATATCAGCGGTCTGGTGCCAATTCCCAATTATAGCAATAGCCTAGTAATGATAATAGGCCTACTGATGATGATTATAATAATAATAATAATAATAATAATAATAATAACAACAATAAAGCATGTAACCTCATATAATTATATAGCAATAGCCTAGTAATGATGATAGGCCTACTACTACTCATAATAATAATAATAATGCCTGCAAGCTCACATTAGAAGTCTGGTGCTACTGCCAATTATAATAATAATAATAATAATAATAATAATAATAATAACAACAACAATAAAGCATGGGGCGGGGCGGGGCGGGGGGCACTGGGGCCCCAACTGTAATGAACCAGCTTTGGGGGGCCCAGCTTGCAAAAGGTTGAGAACCCCTATATTAGATGATGTATCCTTTTAAATCAAATCAAATTGCATCAAAGTAATGTAAAAATTACACTGTTCCCTTTCGTAGTTCACTTCAATGCTACAGTATGTCAGAGTTGATGCATTAGGGAACGTCTCGGGTTACTTAACTGTAACCCCTGTTCCCTGAAAAAGCTGAACGATATGCTGTGCTGATTTAGCGCTTTGGGAAAGTCTTTAGGAGTGACCAGCTGTGAATATGTGTGCAATGCATCAATGAAATTGAACAGAATTTATAGCCTCTGCCGGTGACATCATCAGGATGCGCCGGTACAGGGGCTATGAATAGATGCGCCACAGGTGCATCGTCAGGTATTTTGTCTGAAGAGCAGTCCTGGGGCATCCTCAGTGCGGCAATGAAGCGCAGCATCTCCTTCCGCTTTTTAAGGGAAGTGGGGTTACAGTTATGTAACCCGAGACATTCCCTATCAAAAGCTACACTTTGATGCTGCGCTGATTTAGCGTTTTGGGAAGGAGAATACCCACGCCGCCGAACTCCAAATGTCTGGACCCCTTATGGTTGTGTAGTTGTGCTCACAAGAGTGCGAGAGTTTTCAGACATGAGCTTGTGATGTTGACTTAAGGACATAAGAGCCCGGAGTGGCATGAACAGCCAAACTATAAAATCTTATGAATGTGTGTGGAGAGGACCTGCCTGCCGCATTCCAAACATGCTGCAGAGGGACATCTCTAGCCAAGGCTTTAGAGGAGGCGACCCCTATGGTAGAGTGAGCCCTGATCCCTACTGGCATGAAGTCTTTTCTGTTGTAAACGGTGAGGAACAGAAGGCTTCAAGAGTGACCGGATGTACGGCTGAGAAAGGAACCTTAGGCAGGTAGTCAGGATGAGGGTGCAATAATCGCCCATGGCGATCCGTTGAGGAGAGACATTATCATACCCTGGTCGGCCAGGTCGAGAACATACCCTGGTCGGCCAACGTGGCACTATTAGTAAGAGGCAGGACCCTTGCTGGCAAACTCTGGCCAAGACTCCCGGGAGCAGAGAAACCGGAGGAAATGTATACAGGTGCATTCTGGGCCATGTATGTGCCATTCCGTCCAGAACCAAGGGGGCTGGGTGACTCAGTGAGAAGTGATGGGTGACTCAACTCGAGACAGTTGATGTGCCAATCGAGCTGACGATCCTCCCATTCCCCTTGAGCTGGATGACCAATTAAGATAGCTCCCCAGCCTGTCATGGAGGTGTCTGTAATTAGCAGCTTGCGACAGCAAGACGCACCTAGAGTGGGACCCAAAGTGAGGAACTGGGGTCTGAACCATATAGAAAGGGTACGTAACGCATGGCAAAAGGCCCAAAGGGATCATAGAGGACGCAGATGCCATGAGACCTAGTATTCGTTGATACTGACGAACAGTGCAAACTTGGCCTAGCCTTACTTTGCTCAGGGTGTTCTGAATGGACTCGATTCGAGCGGGAGACAATTGTGCCCGCATAATGATCGAATTCCATACGATCCCCAGATAGGTAGTTTTCTGAGTGGGTGAGAGGATGCTTTTCTTGACGTTGAGCCTCAAATCCAGAGAAATCAGGTGAGCTAAGATGATATCCCTGTGCTGTAATGCCAGTTCTTGTGACTGTGCTAGTATCAGTCGTCTATATAATTCAGAATGCGGATGCCCCGGAGTCGCAAAGGAGCTTCGCCCTCGAAAGCAAACCTCAGGAACTTCCTGTGTTGTGGCAGATTTTCGATATGAAAGTATGTGTCCATGAGATCGATTGTGACCAACCAATCATGATGTTGGATTTGAGACACATGCTTGTTCCGGTTTCATGGAAGTGGGAACCACGCAGTTGAAACGCGGAGGATGGCGAACGAATTGAATTCTGTAGCCTTTTCCGACTGTACCACCTTCCTACCACCTCGAGCAATTCCTCAGTCGCTTTATTATCATGTGAAGAACGCTCAGAGGTGGGTAGCTCAAAGTTTGCAGAGATTCGGCGTCCCCCTCATGAACCGAAGATGCGCCGGAGCGCCTTCAAAATCATGAGAAGGACTGGCTGGATCTGGGGAGAGAACAAGCGATAGGGAAGTACCCATCTCTCGCTCCTCAGCCAGATCCATACGAGAGCCCCACGATGGAAGAGTGGGCGCTGGCTCTCGGAAATAAGAGAGATGAGTGGGAAGCATTTTTACTGAAAGCAGATCGCAATGCTCGCACCCCAACCCGGCCCCAACGCAAGAGCAGCATGCTCTTCCCCCAAACACACAAAACAAAACTGGTGTGTATCCGCACCAGCCATAGAGCGCAAACATGAGGATACACACCGCTTGAATTGTTTATCAGTAATTTTTTCTGCGGGAAAGAGAATGGCTGACAAAAGACCTGACGATGCACCTGTGGCGGATCTATTTATAGCCCTGCTACAGGTGCATCCTATGATGTCACCGGCGGAAGCTATAAATTCTAGTCAATTTCATCGACGTATTGCACACATATTCACAGCTGGTCACTCCTAAAGACATTCCCAAAGCGCTAAATCAGCGCAGCATGAAAGTGTAGCTTTTGATAGGGAACACCCCAGGAGATCAGGAGGTCAGAAGCCCTGTAGGCAGTTTATTGGCTGTGATGCCCAATATAGAGCTACATCAAGGGATCCTTATAAGCATTCATTTGGGGCCATCTCAGATTTTTTCACTTCAAGTGCAAATTTTTTGGCTATTTACCTATTACCCACACGCTTCACAGGTCAATAATAAAGGTCGACTTTTATCCCTCTCGAAGGCTTGATTAGCCTAATATGGGACCGGTTGTGTAGGATCACGACCCGGCCCTGCCCTCCGCCCTGCCACAATGACATTATTAAGTTACACCTTATAGTTACCATTCTAGTAGGATGAGATGAATCATAAAAAATGAAATATTATATTTATCAGTTATAGGTGATTGCACATCGATACACACATTTTAAAGAGGTACATCAGGCTATAATCATTAATTTGGCAGTTATACAGATCATAGAGTTGTGCAAATCTGATGGTCCTGGTTACCTTACAAAAGAGAAGTCTGCTTTAATTGGGTGGGGGGATTTTTGTAATCGTGTCATCGGATCTGAGGCCATATGTTTTGGGAAAGACACTGGACAGACCTGGGAAGCCCAAGCGAGTAGTGCGGGTGAACGGGGAACCGTCCGTCCGACTGAAGACTTTCATGATTTGTTTTCTGATCATATATTTGTGTAATGAATTTATTCCGTTATTTTCAACTTTCAACTTTCCTCACCAGCCAAAGAAAACTCTGGTTGAAGATATAATGTCACTTTCAAAATCACATAGCCATATAACCTCAATTTACGACCTGCTACGTTCTTCGCAGTTCCCTCCTCTTTCTGCTCTCAGGGAATCCTGGGAAAGGGAGCTAGGACTGGAACTTGACGAAGAGCTGTGGAATAATGCTCTGGCTAAAATTAACTCTATCTGTATCTGTGCTAGTTTTAATCTTGTCCAGTTCAAATTTGTTAACAGAATTCATCACACCAAAGCAAAATTGAAGAAACTTTCTTTAACAGAAGATGACAGTTGCAATAGATGCTTGTTATCCCCAGCAGACCATATTCATAAATTTTACTCCTGTCCTAAATTGCATTCATTCTGGTCTTCTTTTTTCACTACATTGTCAAAAGCTCTCAGTATCTCTGCGAAACCCTGCCAAATACAAGTTGATGGCTTGTATAATAAGCGGCATGTTGATATTATTGCTTTTGCTTCATTGGTAGCCAGAAGACGAATTCTGCTACACTGGAAATCTGCATGCCCCCTTCTAATTTTTCCTGGTTGAAGGACTTAATGTCCTTTCTACACCTAGAAAAAATTAAACACTCTGTTAGAGACTCTACTAACTCAAGTTTATCACTCAGAGACGCAATGAACGGCTCATAACCCATCACGCGGCCTTTGGTCCTTTAATGGATAAACACAGTGTGCCGGTCTCATCCGCGATGGCGTAAATACCCAACAGTCTAACGTGGTTGGATTACAACACAGCAAAATCTAATTTGTGATAACAGTATGTTACATTTATACATTGAGTATTATTTGCAAACAATGAGCGGACTCGGTGGTCCATAAACAGTACAAACAATAATCTTGATCCACAAGAATAACACACCTAAATATTCTATCTCTGCCCAGACGTTTACCTCTTAATTGGATCGCATGAGAATGCATGTAGAACATGTGTTCATCCATTGTTTGACTCCGAATCGGTTCCTTGTGGCTTGGGTGATGACGGGAGGCCGTTTCTCCGCTCTGTCGGCGGGCGGTACGGCTGCTGATTCTCTGGCAGAGAAATCAGTAACGTCAACTTGATTGAAGAGGGAAGGGGATTCTTCTTTCTTCACTTCTGCAGGCAAACGAATGAAGATGCGGATTGCTCGATGGTCTCCTTTGGATCCGTGAAAGTGTTTGTTGGAACACAGAGTAATCTCAACTCATCCAGCGAGATTGTATGGCAGCAGTTTCAAGTCGTATGTTACATCCTTGTGCAACGAGGCAACACCTGAGAGCAGGGATGAGCAGCGACGAGCTGTGTCTACGCACAGAAAGCACTGGAAGCAACGTACAGAACGATTTCCGAGGTATTTCTACTCCTGATGACATTATGGTTGAGGGGCGTTCTGTTGAGTGCCTCTTCCAATAGGAGTTGAGAGTTCAATCCATTTCACACATTTCACACATTTGTAAAGTGAGCAAGGCTTCTTGAGATTTGTAGTCGGTTTTGTACTCCCTTTGTTTGATTTTGGTGCGGTTTTTATCAGTAAGATTTATGACTTCGTTTTTGTGGGCCTCAGTCAGGCTTTACGACTGTGTTAGGCCTGCCTTTGTCTTGTATCTGAATACATGACACTACCCTCGCCTATGGTCATGAAGGCTGGGTCATGCCCGAAAGAACTAGGTCGCGAGTATAAGCGGCCGAAATGGGTTTCCTCAGAAGGGTGGCGGGCTTCTCCCTTAGAGATAGGGTGAGGAGCTCAGTCATCTGTGAGGAGTTTGGAGTAGAGCCGCTGCTCCTTTGCGTCGAAAGGAGCCAGTTGTGGTGGTTTGGGCATCTAGTAAGGATGCCCCCTTGGCACCTCCCTAGGGAGGTGTTTCAGGCACGTTCAGCTGGGAGGAGGCCTTGGGGAAGATCCAGGACTAGGTGGAGAGATTACATCTCCACACTGGCCTAGGAATGCCTCTGGGTCCCCCAGTCAGAGCTGGTTAATGTGGCTCGGGATAGGGAAGTTTGGGGCTCCCTGCTGGAGCTGCTGCCCCCACGACCCAACTTCGGATAAGCAGTTGAAGATGGATGGACATCCAGATATTCAGGGCCACCATGTCCTCTTTCGTACAAACAACAGAGCAGTAGTGCACTGTTACACTGCACTCTCTGGTGGCCATGGGACAATGTACTGTCTCTTAAAGCTGTACACATACCAGGTTGCCTGAATTTGGGGATGGATCTCTTGTCTAGGCATGGTCTGAGACCCAGGAAATGGACATTATACCCTCAGATTGTGGAAAAGAACTGGACGAGGTTTAGCAAAGCAGAAATGAAGCTGTTCACTTCTATCAAGTTTTCGTATTATCTCCTGTGGTTTTCCCTATAGCCACCCGGCCCCTCTGGGCATCGATTGCCGCATCAGTGTCTGACGGGGTGCCTGTATGCATTTCCACCAATCAATATGCTTCACGTAGTTTGCAGAGGGTACAGGATGATCAAGTTCAGCTCTTATTAGAGGCACCATATTGGCTCTGTCACACGTGGTTCTCAACTCTGGTCTCTCTCCTTGAGGAGGTTCCTTGGGAGATTCTAGCACGGGCAGTATATGGCACCTCCGGCCTGACTTATGCAAGTTATCGGTTTGGCCCCTCAACAAGGCAGCTACTGGTTGAATGGTGTTATATTATTCTGTTCCTAATGCATCATTTATGATGTTGCATTGAAGTGAATTATGAAAGGGAACATCTCGGTTAATTATGTAACTCAGGTTCCCAGAGAAGGGAACAAGGTGCTGCATAGCTGACCATACTCCCTGGTTGCTGCACAGGTTTGTGCTTCTTGCAGCCCCTGACATAGCTCCGTATTGTGAAATCAAATGTAGTGACCAGGAGCATTTCAAAAGGTGGGGGGTCAATGCCCCTGTGTCAATAAGCCTGCCCCCCCAGTGACCCCACTGTCACCATTTCTTTTAAGAGTGTTGCCATTTTTAAGCACATTTTTAACTTCTGGTTCTTACTGGTTCATTGTAAATGACACTGCAGTGTAACAAAATAATTTTTTTAAGTTCAACTATTATTCCATTGTGATGAATAGGAGGGAATGGCCGGGCCATGATAGAGCATGGCTGGCGCTGAATCAGCTAATCAGCGGGAGAGCGAGATAAGGGTTGGCTGGGGGTGCCAGTTGTCACACAAATTATGCAATTTTAAATAAAATAACATAAAATAAATAATAAGTGTTCTGTCATGTATTAAAAACTGAAAACTAATAAACAAAAGAACAAATACCATACTATCACACCAGAGGTTCTCAAACAGGGGTCTGTCACCAGTTTAAGTTACAAACCAGTTTAAGAGTGGGGGTATCCATGGCATTGCTCAATTATGAAATTACGTCTAAATAAGAGGGAACCATTCATAATGTTGCTAAACAAAGACTCAACAAACTTATCTGAGACTCCTTGTCTCTACCAGTCTGTCCCTCTCTATCTGTCCCCAGCTCCGCTGTCTGTGTGCCATCTGTTGCCTGCTCTGCCTAATGACAGCATTATGAAACATTTCCATTAGCATTTCACTTCTTGCTTATGAACATTTTATCAACTATTCTTTGAGATATTAGGCTACTAGTGTTCTTACTTACGTTTTGGTGTACTGAAAAATGCTCTGATGTCCATCTTTTTTTCTGCCAATTATCTGGCTGGCTGGCTGGCCACACAAACACACACACACACACACACAAACACATACAGTGTGCAGTAGGAGATGGGCTTCTATCATCTATTATCTTCTATCATTCCATAGTGAGATGTCCTCATTGTGTTTTCCCTGTGTTTCCCACACCTGTTTTGGATCATTCATTTCACATGTGCATCATTTTACATGATCTATTTCTGTTCATTCCTTGCTCAGATTTGAGTTAACCAGACCTGTTCTCGATTGCTCCAGAGATTCTGTGGTTTACTGACTGTAATTGTTTGGAAATACTTTTGTTTTCTGGATTTATGTTCTCTGAAACCCTATGGATTTTTACATTGATTAACTGGATTTACTTTTTTGCATCACTTTGGATTATTGTGATTATACTGAGTTTTCCTTTGGATTATTAAAGACTTGTTTTTTTTATCCCTGACTTCCTTGCTTTCTTTGCAACTGGGTCCACATTCCCCGTCTTTCCCTGAGCTCAGTTCCCTTGACCTTGCATCACCCCGGTTTATGAAAACTGAGCCATTCCATGTACCAAGCAAAGAACCCCAGTGCTCCGGAGCTGGTCGGTGCTGTGGCCCGACAAGAGGCTGCTCTAGTCCAACACGAGACCCTGATGGCTAGACATCATGGACTGTGACCGAGATAATGACTTCTCTCAAGGAGATTTTTCAATGGCTCCTGAACTTCCAAGGCCATCCTCCGTCTTCCACCTCCTCAATGCTTCTCTGGACACCCGAAGGGATTTCTGATCCATTGTGCCTTTGAACTCCAGCCCTCTTAATTTCCCTCCGACCGATCCAGGTTGCATACATCATCATCTTGCTCTTGGGAAGAGCTTTGTCCTGGGCCATTGAAGTTTGGGAGGCATGCAGCCCTTTCTGCATGAGTTATGACACCTTTGTGGCTGAGTTTCGGAGAGTCTTCAACCATCCTCTCCATGGCGAGAGGTGTCAAAGAAGCTTCAGTCCATTCAGCAAGGTGACCGCTCTGTAGCAGATTACACCATCATGTTCCGGACCATCGCTGCCTCCAATGGCTGGAATGCAGAGGCTCTCATCATCTGCTTCCAGAACGGCCTCTCATCAGCCATTCAGGACGAGCTTGCCTCCTGGGAAACCCCAAATGACCTTGAAACTCTCATCGACATGGCCATTTGGTTAGATAACCATCTGAGAGAGAAAGATTGGAGTCGTTAGTCCACTGCCACCTTTGACCCAGTAACTCAACCGATATGTACATCTCCTTGCTCCCAAAATGCCCAGGTTACTCCGGAGCCCATGTAACTGGGACGCACCAGGATCACACCCGTGGAGCGTGATCGCCAAATGAAGGAGCGATGCTATCTCTACTGTGGCCAACCTGGACACTAAAGAGACTCATGTCTCAAGCTTTTGGGAAAAGCCCAGTTATGGCAGTGACCCGACACTCCTGCCGAAGCTGGAATGCTCTTACCTGCAACACCCTCCTGGGGCAACCAGTGGCACTCCCGCCAAGCCTGGGTGGACTCTGGTGTGGCTGGGAATTTCATGGATTCAAGTCTAGCCCAGGAACTCAATATTCCCTATGAGGCTATCCCTGTTTCCTTGACCGTCACTGCCAAAAATGGAAGACCTCTGGGTGGCGGAAAGGTAATTAGGCACACTATTGTGGTGTCCATTGACCAGCACCATCAAGTCCCCCGACTTTTCCTTAGTCCTTGGTTACACCTGGCTCCTTCTCCATAACCCTCACATCAACTGGGTCACTAGTTGGGGCCAAGCCTGCCAATCCACCTGTCTCATCTCGAGCCCTCCCAAGCCTATTCACAAGTCACAAGAGTCCCTTGACCACTCTTGAGTTCCCCCTGCCTATCTCCAAGATGTTTTAGCAAACGTAGGGCTATCACACTTCCCGCACTGGCCCTAAGACTGCGCTATTGGCCTGTTACCCGGCTCTGTTCTCCCCAGAGGCAGAATCTTCTCATTGTCTCCTCCCAAGCGGGCTGCCATGGATAAGTATATCTCTGAGTCCTAGCTTCTGGCTTCATCCGAGCCTCCACCTCACCTGCAGGAGCAGGGTTCTTCTTTGTGGCCAAAAAAGACAGGGGCCTCCACCAGTGTATTGACCATCAAGGCCTAAACAATATCATCGTCAAGAACCATTACCCCTTTCCTCTCATGGCCATGGCTTTCAAGTTGTTTCAGGGAGCTTCACTATTCTCCATGCTCGACCTCCGCATACCACCTAGTGTGGATCAGGCAAGGGGACAAATGGAAGACAGCCTTCAATACTCACACAGGGCACTATGAGTATCAGGTCATGCCCTTCGGCTCATCAATGCCCCAGCTGTCTTCCAGGCCTTTATCGATGATGTCCTCCATGAGTGGCTAAATCAGTTCATCTTTGTCTACCTGGACGACATCTTGATTTCCTCTAGATCCCTTCATGAACACACGGATCATGTTAGGAAGGTTCGACGTCGACTTCTGGACAACCACCTGTTTGTAAAACCTGAGAGATGTGAGCTCCATGTGACCAACATCCAATTCCTTGGATTCATAATAAGCCTGGGTAACATTGAGATGGACCCCAAGAGAGTACAAGCAGTTGCAGAGTAGCCTACTCCCTCCACAGTGAAGGAGGTGCAATGATTCCTGGGGTTTGCTAACTTCCATCAGAAGTTCGTAAGGAACTTCAGCTCTGTGGCATCTCCTCTCTCTGCCCTCACCAAGGGAAAAGGTTCCAAGTTTCTGCGTAACTTGGAAGCAGAAAAGGCTTTCCGAGACCTCAAGCACCGCTTCACCGCAGCTCCCATTCTTGTCCTCCCCGAGCCCGAGAAGCCATTTGTGGTCGAGATGGATGCCTCGGATATTTGAGTAGAAGCAGTTCTGTCTCAGAGGGGAGCTGATAACAAGTTAACAAGAAAGCAAGGTCCCTCACCAGTCACCTCAAGGTCTGCTCCACCCTCTCTCCATCCCATGACAGCCTTGATCCCACTTGTCGATGGATTTCATCACTGGACTCCTGCTGTCCCGAGGCAACTGCCATCTTAGTTATAGTAGACAGACTCTCAAAAGCATGTCGGTTCATCCCACTGACCAAGTTACCTTCTGCCAAAGAAACTGATCAAATTGTTATAAATCAAGTCTTCCGAGTCTATGGCATTCCTCAGGACCCCAGTTTTCTTCTAATTTCTGGTGAGCATTCTGTCGACTACTCGGGACAACGTTGAGTCTATCCTCTGGGTTCCATCCTGTGTCCAACGGACAGACCGAGAGGCTAAACCAAGACCTAGAGACCACCCTTAGGTGCATGGCCGCCCACAGCCACTCTTCCTGGGCATCCCTCATCATGTGGGCTGAATATGCACACAACACCAGGTCCTTGGCCACCGGAATGTCTCCTTTCGAGTGCCAGTATGGGTTCTCGCCCACACTGTTTCCTGAGGAGGAGGTGGGTGTTCCCTCCGCTCAGCACTTTATGTCAGTGTTTTGGTCCTGTCATTTTTATTTTTGTACACTAGATGTCCTCATTATATTTTCATTGTGTTTACCATGCCTGTTTTGGATAATTCATTTCACATGTGCCTCATTTTCTGTGATCTATTTAAGTTGGTTGTTTCTGTTCATTCCATGCTCTGTTGCTCCTGAGACTGGATTACTGACTATTATTGTTTGGAAATTCTTTTGTTTTCTGGATTTCTGTTATTTAAAACCTGTGAATTTTTACTTCCATGAACTTTATGTTTAACTGGATTTACTTTTTGGCATTGCTCCAAAGTTCTCTTTTGGATTATTAAAGACTTTTTTTGTGTGTTATCCCTGATTTCCTTGCATTTTTTGCAACTGGGTCCTCATTTCACGTTTTTCCCCAAGCTCAGTTCCCTTGACCTTGCATCGCCCCAGTTTATGACAGGTCTAACAGGTTTTGTTAATTTTAATGAACGAGATTTAACCCTCTGGGGTCGACGGATGCGCCGGGGTGTCCTGCTGGATATTTTTGTCATTACAGCGGAAATAACTTAAAATACTCCATCATTTTGCCCACGCCAAGACATCGTTCATGGATGCATCATGACCACTCCAACGTTGCGGTTGTGGCTTGCCTTCGTAAGAAATCAAGCCACCCCAGTGGCTCCCTGCCTCAGTCCTTCTACCCACGGGTATGAGGCCAACGCAGCAAGCACTGGGAGCGATTTGGGGACTAAAATGGGACCACCTCCACCGGTTAAATCCCTGTGGACTTCCCATTCTCCGGCATGCTCGTTTGCACTGGTTAGGCTTACGGATGAGTGCGCTGGCTCGTCTCAGGGTGAGTTTGACCTCTGGTTGGTTCCTACAAACATACTCAAACCCAGACGGCTTCGACGGGCTATGGGGACGAAACAGCTCCTCCACCTTCCTCGAACGATCCGCTGGTGAGTTTCAGGAGGGAGGTAAGTGCTTCGATGTCTCTTGACTCAGCACTGCCACAGGGCTCAAACCCTGTCAATGTGGCCTCCCTGGCTCCGCCCCGCCGCAGCGCATTCGCCGTGGTGTTCAGGTCATAGTGGCTCGCAGCGACTTGAGGTGCTGCTGATTCCAGAGGAGGAGACGGCGGGTGAGTTGTGACATGCGAGGGGAGCGTAACCTGCCTTGGCAGTTGATATATGCTACCATCGCTGTGTTGTCTGTTAGAACCGACACGTGCTTGCCCTGGAAAATGGCCAGAATCTCGAAGGTGTATGCAGCCGCTATGGCGGCACACCACGATGCAGTAGATGGTGAGTCCTAGGGAAGTACGACCAACTCATCAGTTTCCTAAATGGCGCAGCGAGGTTGAACACCTCCGGACCCCGTCTCGTCCCCTCACGGGGCCTCGCTGTTGTTTTTCAGGGTCTACGAGGAGCCTTCTGAGCCCTTGCAGTCAGCCGAACTAAGGCACGCTCTTGGCTGCCCCCCTGAATGCGCTCACTTCCATCAAAAGTGCAGGACACCTGCAAGCGTTCTCTGTCAGCAAAATGTGCCTGGATTCTGGTCTGGGATACTCTCATGTGATCCAGAGACCCCGACCGGGCTATGTGCCCAAGGTTCCCACGACCTCGTTCAGGGATCAAGCGGTGAACCTACAAGTGCTGCCCCAGGAGGAGGCCTTAGCATTGCTGTGTCCGCTTTAAGCATCTACTTGGATCGCACGCAGAGCTTTAGGATCTCTGAGCAGCTCTTGTCTGCTTTGGTGGACAGCGGAAAGGAAGCGCTGTCTCCAAACAGAGGATCGCCCACTGGATCATTGGCGCCATAACTGTTGCCTATCAGGCTCAGCATGTGCCACCCGCTGCAGGGCTACGAGCCCATTCCATTACAAGTCCCTACTGGGACAGGTGCTCCGCATGCACTGGTTCCCTGTAGGCAACCCCTGGCAACATATATTCCGCTGAAATACGTTTCCCTGTTGGAAAACTGTGTCTTCCTTGGTCAGAGGCCCCTCTGCCCCAGTCACCATGCTCGTAGAGCCTCCTACCCCATTGAGCAGGACCTACCATGGCACTTCTCCACATGACATACTTCCGACTAGACTCGGCAGGACCATGTGACATGTTTCCATTTAATACCCCCCACCCCTCTCTCTGGGCAGGGTGTGGTCTCTGTGGTGTCTTCCCCTTGGGAGTAACACCCTCCTGATGTGGACACTGGCGTCCCGGTCAGTTAGCCAATTCTCTCTTTTTCTGGGGAGAAAAAGAAAAAAAGGAGAGAAAAGAGGCACAACTAGGACAAGCCCTATCCTTTGGGTAGTCGACTGGTCCCCAAAAGGGCTGTTTGACACTCATACTATCGTCAGGGGAGGTTACGTGCCGGCCCGGTGCACTGGCTACGTGGCACACAGCAGTCTGCTGTCACTACATCGACACAACGGGAACGATAGGGGATAGGAACAGATAGAGAACGTCCGTTACCTCCATTACCTAATGGAGGGAACAAGAATTTATGTCCTTCCTGCCACAACGCTGAACTACCCGCTGAAATGGCTGGGACCTTATTCTCTGCTCCTCGGCACAAAACCTGAATGAGCGGTATGCACGCCCCCTCCTTTATACCCGTATGTCTGGGGGAAGGGCATGCAAATACCACTCGCCAATTCCCATTGGCCTTTTATCAAAGATCAGAGGTGTCTCGGGCTCCCAAGAGTGACCCCTAGTGTCACTACATCGACACAATGTCTCATTCCTTCCATCAGGGAACTGAGGTTACGGAAGTAACCAGGACGTTTTATATTTTGTAGGAAAATGTTACTTATATACTTTGGACAGTGGCTTTATTCAAGGGTTTTGTGAGTGTATTTTATATTGTGAATTTAGTTTCTAGAACTTTATTCTGATGTTAAATTATAATGTGCATTTTGCTGAAACATTTCTCCAAAACAAAATATATATAATTTTTGTCATACTTTGTAATTTAGTTGTTGTTATACAGAATTCTGAACATAATATTGTACATTGAACTAAATCTTTAGATAACCATTTCATCTTACCTCTATTTGGCAACTGTCCCATATTAGACAGAATGTTCTGTAAGTTAGCTAAAATTACCTATTGTTCCACCGTCTCACTGCTATTTCACTGGTGAATGGCATAATGGTCAAGGGTAACACTTACCCCATATTTAAGATCTCAGAATCTCCAGCAATCTCTAAGCTCTAGCCTCCCATATTCACATGGCAAAGTTGGCAACCCTACTCTATGATTTTCTCTAGATATGGCTCAGGTCCCTTCTTCAAAATAAATCTGTAGTAGGATACTTTTATACTATTATTAATTTAATGCCCCCATCAGCATCTCTTCCATCAACTGTATTAAAAGAAAGTGTTTAAATTTAAATAATCTATGAAGCAAAAACTTTGCTAACAAATTGCAGCAGACTTAGTATATGATTAAGAACAGAATGTTTTTTGATATCTTACATCTGAGAATAGAGAACAGACCTGCTACTGTTGACAATCAAACACAAGATTGAGGTAATATCCAAACACGGGCTGCTTTCAGATGTACAGAGACAGGAGGGGATGGAGGCAGCAGCAGGCTGTTTCCAGTCCTTGAGAGAGAAGAAAAAGAAATAGGTTGTGAATCTGAAAACGTAATATTCCCGGAGAAAACAGTCAAGGACTTACATGTGTTCAGGAGCAGAATACAGAGTGAGAAGGCATATATTAGAAGAGGAGAGGTTAGAGGAGAGGAAGGATATGGAAGGTGAGGTCTCGCCATAAATGCAGAGAACTGCGTGATATCTAATGGAGTGTGAAGGCAATATGTGCTGCTGTATTGTATGATGTTGAAAATTTCACCAAAGAACATGATTTAAAAACCAGTGAATGGCCAGCGCTCACATTATGGTTAGCTTACACATACTGTATGTGCTGATGCTGTAAAACACAAACTCTACCTTTAGCTCAACTGGTAGAGCATCATGCTAACAATGCCAAAGTCAAGGGTTCATAAAACTGAAATCGTATGCCTTAAATGTAGCTGTCTGTTTAAATCATAGACCAAAATGCATAAGTATACGCATGATGCCTTGAAGTTCTCCCTAGAAGTTCCTACTTATGAGTTCAGATGTCGTAATTATGAGGTGATGTGCTTACTATGTTGTTTGTGTGTTGGGAAATTAAAATGTCATGTGTCTATTTCACTTCCCCACAAAGATTGAAAGCTTTTCAATGCAAGGGCAGCAACATATTTTAAAGAGCCAAGGATACATTAAATGTGTAATTGGTGAATGATGTAGGGTATCATTCTCATTCTGCAACAGAGAATGATGGAGAATGTACAATAGTTTTACCACACAAGCCTCTTGCATAAGAAACCAGGGTCAGGGTTGGTCAAGTGTAGAAGGGAACCGATAGGCTTGGCAATGTTTTGCAAGAGTCATGTGTGACATTCATGCACTTATTGTGTTTATTGGGAGTCTCAAAGAAATCCTACACCAACCCCTACCTCTAGACTTAACCCTAACCTTAGTAACAGAAAATTGCAAAACTTTGCCAGCCCAAGGGTTCCTTGCTAGACTGATCGTACATTTTTCGCTGGTTAGCTTCACCAGGTATCCTCTGCTGGTAGAATGTTTTTTCCTCCATTGACGACCATTTAAATGTGGTCATGCATTTGGAAAAGCGTATTTTCTTTTCATGAAACACATAACTTGCACATTTTTCATATTGTAGCAGATGTCTTACCACTGCCTGTATTTTTACATAGTGCAACATGGTGCACAGTGGCTTAATGATCCTTTGACAAATCATCCAGTGCACACATACACACACATGCGCACCCAATTGCCATTATCTTTATGAGTGTATAGCTTGAAGGTCGTGCTCTACCTGGGGATCAGAAATGTTTCATTCCTGAATCTCTATCTACTGTTCTGCTCATTTACCTCTCTATTTCACTCCCTCTGTCTAGTTTCATTTCTACACAACGATATCACACATGCATACATTTATATATCATTCACGTGCACACTCACAGGCTGTGGTCCTCTATCTCTGTGAGTAAACAGACTCAGGGTGGCGTACGCTTGCTGGGTTTTGTGAGTGTTCTCATAAGAGATGTGCATTTATGTGCAAATGCATTGCTTTGGGCAAGTGCAAGTCCCACTGTGATATTATTCATGGAGAAGCATGTCTGCCGAGGTTTCTTACGGCTGTTGCCTCTCTCTGCCTTCTTAGATATTCATGGACCTTTCAACTGCAGAGTACAGCCAAAATAGATTTTTCTCTCATAACTCCCACTGACATCAAAATACAACCTCCCCATCCACATCAACACCTTTATTTAACTTAAGCTCAAGGTATCCTTTGATAAATGCCCAGATGGTGTAATTAATACAAATACTTTAACCTTTCACTCTGTCTTCAAAGGGAAATTAGTGTGAGCTTATAACCCAGGTCGTCAAAACAACATCAGTATGACTCGCCATTTGCTTTCCCCATTTAGAAGGTTTTTTTATTAGGGAGATGTCTTTGTAAGACTTAGCGATGCCCTTGTAAGGCAATTGATTCTGCAGACAGTTTTTTCTTTAGAGGATCTGAATTTTTTCTTTAATTAAGGCTACATCTACATTAATCCGGATACATTTGAAAACGGCATTTTCATTTCAAAATGCTCTCCGTCTGAGTTTTCAAGCCTTTTCCAAAAGTTGGTCGTCCACACTGAAACGTATGAAAACGCTTAAATCATGTTACTGTGCATGCAGAAATAACGCTATCAAAGTGAGTATCAAGTACAACAGCTCTGCTATAACATGGGCCGCCATCTTGATTGTTTTGGTTGGATAGATCACATGACTGCGTCACATTATAACAAATACATCTTCATTTTCAGATAGATTCATTTTCACAGTCCATAATACAACGCGAAAACGGCATATTCAAAGTTATCCACTTTGGAGTGCGTCTTCAAAAAGATCAGTTTTCCCAGACAAAAACGCCATCTCGGTGTGGACGGAAGGCTAAAATGGAGAGAAAAATAGTGTGGACAAGGCATAAGTTGCTGTGTAGCTCTGCAGAATGCCAAGAGAGACTTAATTTACAGTGACACTTTTAATCCCTTTTACCCTCTCTGAATTACCAGAGGCATTTATTCAGTACAAAGCAGGCAGTGGAATATCAAATAGTAATGGAATATATCTTATGACCAGTTCAAATAGATTGAGCTTGGTTTACATAATATGTTGTTTATATATTTTAATAATGTTGATAGTATACTCTATCTAAGGAATGGATTTAAACATGGTAAAATGTGTTAAAGAATGTACTATACAGCCCAAGTATGTCAAAAACAAACATGCAAGGGGCCTGGTATGTGTAGAATTGTATGAAAAATGTACTTTGGAATTTTAGCCAACACTAATATTCCCTTTGTTTATAAATGGCTATTGTTTAATGACTAATAAGTCATTTACAAATGCACTGATATGCAGTGATAACAAAATAAAATAGAAATAGTAACTTTCATGTAATACCTGCCAAATAGAGAGCAATCTTACATGTTATAGATTCTTAATAAATTCTTATTAATACACTTGTCCATATTTATCAATAAAAACAGAAAATGGCCTAATTCATGATTTATGCCACAAGGCAGCAAAAATAGACTATTGTGTAACCCGCACACACACACACACACAAGACGAGACAGTCACAATGTCGGAGGAAAAACTGCTTTAATAAAAATAAAGCAGGCAAATGTACATAACAGGGTAAATCCAGAGGGAGAATCGTCGAGGGAAGCGTAGGGTCAAAAGCCGGGGAATCAAAGTATAAACAAGGGGCAAATCCAATGAGAATGGTCGAGGGAAGCGAGGGTCAAAGCCGGGGTAATCAGAATAGAGTAGCGGGAAGGCCTAAACAGGGGAGCTAGGGGAACAAGAGAGCTGGAAAGCTAAGGGGTAACGAATCAAAGGGGGGTCAAAACTAGACGAGACTAGCGGGGGGCAAAGACACGGGAATCTAAATACAATACCAACGGGAGTGAGACGAAAGGGTAGTGATATATATAGTGACGAGTGCAGGTGTAAACAATGAACAGGTGATGAGACGAGTGCAGGTGAAACTAATGTGCAGGAGTGCAGATGACGCGAGTGCAGGTGGTCATAATGTTCTGGGGGATTGGAAGCGCGTGAGAAACTCGAGGAAGGGAGATTGCCTACGAGCATGTCAGCGAGTAGGAGCAAAGTGGGCGTGAGGGCTCGAGTGAGCAAAAAGAGTGTGAACAGCTCGAGGGGGCGGAGCGAGGGAGTGTGCGTGTGTGTGCTAGACGATGCGGGGAGAAGCAGAGGAGCGGGGTTCGTGACATATTGTAGTGAGACATTTTGTGTTTCTATTCATGACTGTAATGTCTTGACTCACTTGTCTTGTCACTATTCTTGTCATGTTGTTGTGAAAAGAATGATGTTACTCTTGAGTGCTGTCCAAACGTAACTAAGTTACCTAAAGACTTCTGCAAAACCACTTTTCAGATCTTCATGCTCATTCACAGCAGATATCATATAATAAACCTTGATCACCATTAAACCAGACTGAACTTTAGAGTTATAATATTGTTAACTCCTTAATAAATGCTTCACATGTGTCCACTTTACATTAAGGTACATTTTCAGTGGTTACTATAAGTGTTATAAAGCCTTAATAACATGTGATGTAAAATTGCTTACTGTTTGGAAGGTATGCAGGACATCATCCTTTTTATTCATGTTGTTATAACAGCATGTCAGTGCTTTAAAATCCATTTGTAAATTAGTCATTAGTCATTAATTAACTTCTTTAAAAGCCCTTAAGAAATGAGACTGAAGAAATGGGACTGAAGAGGGGATTTACCCCTCTTCAGCCTATTGATGAGTTGAATACATTCACTAACAATTGTTAATCAAAACAGTTTTTGCTGGATGAAAACATTTATTCCGGTTATAATTATGAATGTTATAGGTCTTCTTTTTATTTTTTTTGTCCTCTGAGGTGTAACTGAGAGTCTTTTAGTGATTTCTCATTTAGCACGGCTCCCAGAGAACAAATACATGTGAGTTGTAACTATTTCATTGATCACTTATTCAGTTTAAGTAAGAGTTTTCTGTCATAATTACTGACACAAATACATTTTTAGCATTCATCACATTATATTCAAAAGTATATTTTTGCCTAACATTTCTGTTGCGTTTAGATGTATTTTTCTTGTGGGCCTGATCTCTGCTCTTCAATGAATTTTCTAATTCACAACCTTTTTCAGCAAGGAACAATAGCTAAAGTAAATTCATTATTTACATATGCTCAATTGTGAGTTCATTACTAGTTTCTGATTTATTGATTTCTTTTGTTTAGGTTGGAGATAAATTAAAGATGATAGTCTATTAGCACAAAAACGATGCTTGTTATAAACAACACATCAGACCAATTTAAGAAAACCATTGCATTAGGTTACGAAAGCCACCTGTTGGGGCCAATGAAGCAGTTTTTATAGCAGGGTGGATTTTAATAGCAGTGGATCGCCAGCCCGTGTGATGACTTTAGCGGAGTAATTTATGGCTTATGGAGGGCAAACAGTAACACGATGCAGCTGATCATTATTCATCTCAGCTCAAGTTCTCAAACGTGCCCCGACAGACTGTAGATAGAGACACAGGCCAGTTGCTTTTGCTGAGCTTTCAACTTAAAAGTAGCAAGGCACAGAGATTAATCCTGTGAAAACAAAGAATTTTGAAAATTAATTGACAAGATACAATTTTCCACCCTGCTTGCCTTCTGCACGGGTGCTGGAATAGGCAACTCAGATTAGAGCCCGAAGCCATTTGTTTTGAGAATAATGGCTGGCTGATGAAGCTACTGGCTGGCTAGCCGGCTCAGCCAAAACCTAAATGGCTGCTGCAGCCGCCAAACTTTTCATAGCTGCAAATGGCTGAAGCTGCCACTTCATGTCTACAGATGTCTATGTTATACTGATTTACTAGATCTCAATATTTCCAAGCAATGCATGGCTTACACTATATTTCTAAAAAATGCAATACAATGTAATAAAGAAAACACCAGATTTTACTTTCACAACGTATGTACATATTTATTTTGTAGTCTGTATGCTACTAAACATTTTCAAATAGCCTACAATGTGTTGTGTTTAGGCTAAATGTATGTAGGCTAAGTTGTATACAATAACTTGGTATTATCATGGATGAAGCTTATCATATTACACCTTGAAGGAGCAAGTGATGATCGTTTGCCATTGAGCAGTAGGCCAGTGATCACGGAGAAGTATGTTGATTAAGAACGCAAACTTTTGTTGAATTTATGAGAAATCTACAGACGCAGACAGATGAAGTGTAGTAAAATTAAGACCTAAATGTGTATTTCGGACTTTTTTTCACCACAAGTCTGAAAGAAGACATGTTATTGAAGACAAATATCCAAAAATCTCAAAATTGACCAGTAAAAAACCCCCGATGTTTTTGCCTGCCGTGTCTCGCCTTAATATAAACACATACTGTTATCAGTATTATTTTGGACAAAGTTTTGCACATTTCACTTCAATGTAAACTGAAGCATGCGTCGTGAATTAGCAATGTGGAAACGGTGTTTTGTTACTGCAGTAATATCACGTTCAGTGCTATAAATCCCTCCGTTCCAGAATATTTGGTTCATAACATCAATCTTTGATTCAGGTGTTTGTGCAACCGTGCCCTGAAGATTTAACAAAAGTCTGGGTAGGCCTAAGTTAAAAAAAAAGTAAGTAGGAATTAGGAAAGCATGCGAGAAGTGAGATCAAAATTACCTTGCTTGCTTCTTTCCGCCATTTCACCTCAGTGCGAGAAAAAAATGCATCGCTTCTTCTGTACGGAAAACGAGCAATTTTAATTGGTCGTCAATTCACTGTGAGTCTGTGTATCGTAGCAACGACCACAAGACTGTTTGTTATGAATCCAGTGGGAAAATAGATCTCGTGTATTGTTTATATATTTCGTGTGTGTATGTCTCTATGTGATAGAATTATTATTTGATGCAAATAATTCTAGCCGGCTCAGCCAAACTTTATCAGATGGCGGCTCAATTTGGCTTACGAAATTATTGGCTGAAATTCTAAATGGCGCATTTGGCGGCGCCTGGCGGCGGCTTCGGGGTCTAACTCACATGATAGGGTGCAGGGGTGTGAGTGAAAATATACATGTGGGATTTTTAATCTGATTTACAGGAGAGGGTGAATTATGCATCCATAACAACAGACAACACAGCTGTCATCTTAAATTCAAGCCCTAAAAGTAATTTTGTTTAGTGTATGTATGTGTATGTCATTTCGAGATGTGAGAGAGTAATGGTAGAGGTATTTGTTTGATCAGAGTTTTTCTCTTACCCACCACTGTTTGCTTAGTACATGATGGACTTCTCTGATCTAATTCATTCAGACCTCAGGCAGTAGAGATCCGAAATATCTTAACAAACCTTTTCTAAAACATCCTGTCCAGGCACTTTCTAAATGCCACACTGTATGATACATTTATGGATATTACAAACCATGCAAACACACAAGCCTTCGTACAATATTGAAATAATCTGTCATATTTTTTTAATTCTGCACACTTACAATACGCTGAGTATTGGTGTTTTCTTAAGTAAGAGGTTGCTGACTGCTGGTGTTTAATAGTTGGACCACTGTGATAACCAAGTCGTTGTGTTCT
This sequence comes from Xyrauchen texanus, assembly GCF_025860055.1. NCBI lineage: Eukaryota > Metazoa > Chordata > Actinopteri > Cypriniformes > Catostomidae > Xyrauchen > Xyrauchen texanus. Next base: position 7,953,550 of record NC_068292.1, on the reverse strand, counting down.
TGTTTTCTGTGTCACCTCAGGCCATGTCAAGCTTGCTGAGAACATTGAAATGTAAAGATTTCTGTTCAAAAATGCACAAATATTTTCTTTTATGGTGTGCTTGACTACAATGGATCATACTGTAATTGAATAACTACGAAGAAGGTTTGCTGATTAGGCAGCACACTTCTATTTGACCTGCCTGTATGACCCTGATGTCTAGCTTATGCTATTCAGTGTGTTCCTATAATAACTATATAGTATTTACAAATACTTTATTTGATACAGTATGACTTTGTTCTCTTCAATCCTAGTATCATGTAGACAGTCTTTTGAATATCGACCAGCCTGATCTCATGAAAATGAAGTGACCGTGGCAACATTTTTGCAAAATGAAATTGCATGCTTCATTACACATTTGGCTGCAGTTTCAAGTGAAATGTCCATAGGGGGGCGCCAAAAGCGAATTAAAATAGAATCAGACATGGTTTTAAAGGTGAATGCTAAATGGAGATTTTAATGAGTAAAACATACCCCCTAACTTAAAAATTGTAACTTAAACATAACCAATAGTGTCTTAAGAGCAAATAAGAGGTGAATAAACAGACATCCTTACCTTAAACCAACACCGTGTCGCTTCTATAAAACTTTTGTCTCATGTGTCAGCTTGCGTGTTTGGCTGAGCTTGAACCTCGGTCTTCAGAGTCCAAAATCCAACACTCTATCTGGTGAGCTTGGAGTAGGTGTGTAATTGTAGGTGGGTCTGTAATACAAGCTTTAAAATGTGCTTCGATTCGAGTGTTTCGATATCATAAAAAAGAAGTGTCTGAGCAATGGAGTGAAATATAAGTGTTTATAAAGTCATAATCAGCAATTGTATTCCTGATTTGTGTGAAAGTGAATAAAAACACACAGTTGTTGTTGCTGTCACGATTCCCTGTTTTCTGCCCTGTGTTTCTCACTTGCCATCTGTCCCGGACTACACTTCCCATAATTCCATGTCCTCATCACTGCCAGTTTCATTGTTCTCACCTGTGTTTAATTTAATCATTATCCTTGTGTATATAAGCCCTGTTGTTTGTTCATTCGTTTTCAGTTGTTAAATGTAATCTCTGTTCTTGAATGTGTTCCTGCCCGTGCCCTTCGTGGATGTTTTCGCTTGTTTATATTTTGGTTTCCCATTGTGGATGTTTATTTTTTTCCCGGTGTTTTTGTTTTACCCCGGTAAAACATATTTTCTGTTCATCTTTTGGTTTTTCATCATCTGTTCATCTTTTGGTTTTTTCATTAAAAGCTGCGTTTAGATCCTACCCCTCGTCTGTTTGTGTAATTGGACACAGTTGCGTTGTGTAAATTTCACCAATAAGCTGCAATGAAACTTGGTTTGCAAAAATGTATTTATAGTAAAATCCTTTCTATGAAACTAGGTTGCTATTGGCATCAAGTTAGTTACACTTTGCTGCATACTCTGGCCAAGAACAATCAACTTAGACAGTTTCTTAGAAGGAGAAACCATGCCTGATTCACATGCAAAGCAACTAACAATAGTTAATTTTGTCTGGGATGAAATAAAAAATCTAATAATTGCTTAGCAGTGTTGATCTGTTGGCAGGGTGTACAGAAAACAACTAATCAATTAACTGTCCATTAAATGACTGCCAAAGTGATGTAGAAAATTGTTTGCCTCTGATGACGGTCATTTATACAGTTTAATGGTTATTATACACAAATATGACCAGAGAATACTGTGATTGACCAATCACAATAAAATATTCCAAAGAGCTGTGTAATAAGTAATAAAACATGTTCTTTTATTCAAAATAAACCTTGTACTTGAGTCACAGACCAAACCATTCAGTCATCAAAAGAGAAACACTCACATTATATTTAATGTGCAATCTATTGATTCTAAAGGTTACTGTGACAATAAAAGCAAAGGCCAGTGCTTCTCTCAAGAGCACCCTGAGTAAACCCTGAAATGGGAATTGTACAAAGTGAAATAACTATTTTGCTGGCAGTGAATGGTTGGTCTGATCCATGTCTGAAGTAATGACCCTCTCATCTCAGCACCTGTTCCCCAGGAAGGTCCTGCTACGGTGACAGTGTGTTATTGACTTGTCTAAGAAAATCAGCAAACATAAGAGTCATTGGTGGAGCTGGAGGTTCCCCTTGAGCATCCTCCTCCTTTGACGAGCCAAACATAAATAAAAAAGGAGAAAAGTGATGAGAGGGGCCTGCAGTCACACCAGATGAAGAAAAGCTGCACTTTTGACTTAAGACGGTCTGAAATTATTCATTATAGAAATTTAGATATTAAATTTAAAGCTCCAATCTCCTCAGTCCTCCGAAGATCCCGAAAAAAAGTCTGTTGGTGCATCAGTGACTACTTCGTTCAGAGAACCTGTCAATCACAGCTGTCAGTCATGATGTCACAGCACCATTTTTATAGCATCAAATAACTAACTAAAAACGAACTTATTTTGAAAACAAACACTTGAAATTACATCAACGTGATAGAAACTACAGTAAATGACAGAAACTATCTTTGGAAAAAAGATATGTGAAGTGTAATTTAATTGTTTAGTTGGTCTCACGTCCCGTTGAATAAAATGGGGAGGCGGGGTTTATGACCTATACTAGGACCAGTCACCGGGGGGCGATCGAGATGTTTTGGCATCACTTTTGAGGGCTTGTGCGGCACACTTGGTCCTAATTATGAGCTGAAGTTTTAATTAAGACGAAGCTCCATTAATTACAGTCCCTGACAGCGATGACTGAGATTCAGTGTTCTGATTAGTCAGAACTGTCAGAAACCCTTGCCACTAGGGCTGGAGATGATGATAAAATTACCTGCCCTCTCACGCTCGGCTCATTATACTGACATCCTGTGAAGATGACACGAGAACAGTGGCCAGAGCGAGAGATGTGGAGCTGATCAGTGGCATGGCACTTCAATGTGTTCTTACTCTTAATCAAAATATTCTGTGTGTGACAGAGAGAAAGAGGAAGAGACAAGTAAATAAGAGAGGTTATGAGGGTACAGAACGTAAACGTCAATGAGCCAGAACAAGAAAGAACTCATTTATTCGATAATTTGTCTTTTTAATTAAAGTACACCATAGCCTTCTTAAGCACGTCCACCTGGGATGAATATGAATGGTATCACGGTATTATGGTAATTATCTGCCTCAGTGAGTATAAGATGAAAAAGAAGTGTTTGGGATACTGAGGGATGGAATGCCCACAGTGTGTTAATGGACCACCTGATGTGCATTGTTCAATAAAATTGTTCAGTAAACTGGCAACAATTCCCAGTTTCAAACTCTTGGGAGTCAGGGAGGAAGTTTTTATTAGTCAGCTAGAAAACAAAGTTATCAGGCTGTTGCAATTAGTGCTTACGTTGGGAGATTTGCCAAAAGTTTGCAAGGTTGTCAGCATTGTCCCTTGTAAAGATATGCATTTGAGGCAGTTAGTATAAAGTAAATAAGATATTCTCAAGGATAACTGTCCATAGGGCTTTTCACAATTGAAATTGTTAACCCAGGGTAATTTTTAACCCTAGGTAAACAAAATCCTGGGTTATATTTTTTCATGTTTCACAATGTTCTTTACCCTGAGTTAGGAATTAAGTAAGGGATAATGTAGTCAGCCGGTTGTTATCGCATAATAAAAATTGATAGGGTGATCACCCAGGAGGGGTTCACTTTGCTATAACAACTGGTTGATTGTACATAATCTTGCTTATTACATGACTTCCCAAATAAATAATTACATATAAGATATGATTTGCATATAAAATAAAATATTGAACAGCTGAAATGAAATGATGAATGGATGACATTTATGCTGACTATGTAGGGCCTTGCCCCACTGAAAATGGCAGCAGAGACAGCATAAAGCCTTTGTTCTATGATCAAAGGTGAGACTTTGAACTCCATTTCCCAGAATGCATCGCAACCGGATGGAAGTCCCGCCCATGGACTCCATCTCAGACGTCATTGGTCAAAAGCGGCCGATGACCGATGACGTCATCCTCTTAACAAAACCAGCGCGCACATTTGAGACGCTCTCTCTCTGCATCTACCCGGACTGTAACACCTACAGGTTCGCGGTGCTCTAAAGAGACATATCTCTCTCTCTGCATCTACCCGGACTGTAACACCTACAGGTTTGCGGTGCTCTAAAGAGACATATCTCTCTCTGCATCTACCCTGACTGTAACACCTACAGCTTCGCGGTGCTCTAAAGAGACATATCTACACCAAGGAATCCCTCCTTCTGGACAAAGACAGACCACGTTTTTCTAAACCTCACCATTTGGCCACGGTAGAGTAAGATTAACAACCGGTTCATGTCATTTTCACTGTGAGACAACAGTGAATATATATATAGGAAACAGAAAAGGCGACCTCGCGGTTCTCGCGATCACCGGACCCGAGAAACAATGCAGAGACGCGTCTTTTCGCTGACGAGCGCAAGACAAAGGACCGAATCCAGACTTGCTTTCTCCTGACCGCTCAATGCAACAGGAATCCAGCAGACAACCCTGCTTAAATCACACAGGATTTCACAAGTAAGGCTTGATATCTGGGCAGATTTAGTTTAGGAACTGTGACTTTCCTTATAAACCTAAATCATATATATTTGATTGCTGAATGTTTTGATATTTTTGTTTTCATTTGTATGTTAACTGCGATCGCTGAAAGTTAATGTTTTGTTTACCACTGTACATTTAACTATGATCTATGATTGCTGTTTGGAGTTATGAGATCATCATTTTTGGGGAAATGTTTATTTATTGAGTGATCTGAATCAACGATTCAATCGCGCTGTTCCCAGTGTGTCTCTGTTAAATTGCATGAACCCCTGTTTGTTTGTTCTCTCTCTCTCTCACTCTCTCACACACTGAAATTCACGGAGCGAGCAGCACCGCGGTTTATGAATGAATCAGGCTGGTGTTTTTCAAATTCTCCCGCCTGTTTTGTTCAGTTCCTTTGTGTGTCTGCTCATTATCACCCGCACGTGGTATTAGCTCCGTTGTGCTGGATCTGATCCAGCCATCTTGCTTTCCCCACACCTTCACATAATCGTTGGCTCTGCCCTTTTTGGCCTAGCCCTCCACTTTGACTAGTTCCTCACGAGGAGTTTAGTCCGCCATTTTGTGCCTTGGTTTCCAACACACACACACACACATTCACTTGCATATAGCTCCACCATTTAGTTAGGATTTCCACCTTATGTTTTTGTGTTATTTTCATTTAGTATTGGCAGTGTTCATTACTGTTTGATTATAATAAATCTTGTTATATTATAATAAGTATTCCTGGTTTGTTTGTTTGAATATTGTGTTGAAGCCAGCCTCTGCCACGTCAAGAACTCCTGCATTACTTCAGATTGTTAATTGTTGTTGTTAGAAGCCAACTGTAACCAGATTACTGTTGGGTTCATATGGCAACAATTTGACTAACTACTTCCCCTTTTGATTATTTTGATTCTCAATCAAAATAGTCAATCTGCAGGGTAGAATTTTATGAGACTTGATCAGTCACTTACTATCATTTTTCTCTTGTCAAAGAGTGGTGCCCCGAGGATAGAATTTAACGAACCAAATTCTATTATTTAATTTAATTATTAATTAATAATTAATAAACATTAATTATTTATTTATATTTGATAGTAAAACTGATCTAACCAACCTGTGAGCATACATAAATTGGTGCCCGTGTAACGTTGATTCTAATCAATGTTCTATTAATTAATGATTGATGGTTGTCTATATGATAATTATTAATTATTGCTAATAAACACAGCCGCTCCAAAACTTGTGAGCCCTACATAATTGGTGCCCCGTGTGAGGCCGTGATATTTGTTGGCTTTCTCCAATATTTTTACAAATAACTAAAAACAATTTTTTTTAAAAGAGTAGCCAGAGGTTCCCTCATGGCTTCACTTTTCTCAGGAAGTCCAAACTGCTAAGGCACAAGGCCGTTTGTGGTTGTGAATTATTGCAAGTGTTGTGCTAATGGTTGTTAGTTTGATACTAATTCATAACTCATTTGAATTTGTTTTGTGTGAAAGATTCAGTCGCTAGATACTAACAAAGTAATCTGATGTACTGATACAGTGATTTGTTAACATCTAATTAGCAGTTCAATAAACAGCTAATAATACAAAGTTGCTCTTGAGTGACAGGTAAATGGTCCCTCCCTGTGCATTCTCTTCTAGGGATAGCATCCGTGTTTTCCACAGAGCAACAGGTGTCGTCAAGCGTCACCTTCAAAACTCAGCTCAAGCATCAAATTTTGAACTCTCAAAGAGGTCCTATAGGGGTCCACTGGACGTCACCCTCTCACCTGCCTAAGCAGTGAGATGAATTCCCAGTCCCTATCAGCGTCCGGAGCTGAAGCTCCCTGGTCAATTGAGGAAACCTCACTGTCCAACTGGGTCGTTGACCTCCTCCTCGTACCTAGAGAATCGAGGGAGGAGCTTAACAGCTACACACAATCCCAGTGTGATGCTGAAATGGCCGTCGTGGTTGATAGTGCAAACGATCCTAAAGGGAAGGTACCCACTATCCAGGAAGCAGTTGGCAGACTGTTCCTGCTCTACCACCAAAAGGCCCAGTTGCAGATAGCAACACTCAAGGGTGAGGTAAGGACACTTACCACCCATGGGAGTCGGCTCGATTCACGCAATCGTGCCTTACACAGAGACCTCCAGACAACGAATACGATGCTGGAGGAGTGTGTAGGACGACTTCAGTCGGCGGAAACGGATAGCCGAGAAGCCGCGGACGACCGAGTCCGGCAGGAAAGCCGAGATGCACGAGCTAAGGCTCAAGAAGTGCTCCGCTACTCCACCTCTGACAAGAGTGGGGCAGAGGACTTCGAGGTGGATACTACAAAGAAATACCCCACCCCTGGTTCAGGTAGTATTCGAAAACCGTGGTCCCAACTCCCGGCGCTAGAGCACATCCCCGTTCGGGACACGAGTCCACCACGTTGCAGGGGCAAGACCCCGTTCTGGCAATCCTCCCCTCAGGCACCTGTCAGACCCCGCCCCAGCAGGGCGCCTCCCTCACCAGGAGGAAGTGGTCTCACCCAACGCCGTGGCAATGGGGGCAGGCACTGGTACTCATCCTCTGATGAGTCAGATGGACACCAGCGGGACAAAGCCACAGGTCTGTGCATGCGCCAGCTTGACTCCTTTGCAAAGGACATAGAACGCTTCGACCCAGCAAGCCAAGATTCGAATGTCAAAGATTACCTCAGGGAAATTGAACATTGTCTTGCCGACTTGCCTCATGCTTCAGCGCGTGAGAAATTGAAGCTTATCTGGAAAACCACTTCCAGAAGTGTCCACGCTTTCATCGAGACTCAACCGCCGCACATACGGGACAGTTACCCGAGGCTTTGTAGGGTTCTGAGCGAGGAGTAGTCTCCATACACTGATGAAAAATCAGCCACCCTCAGCGCCATCCGCATCCAACAGAAGTGTTTGGAGCCTCCCAGGGAGTACTACTGGTGTTTAAGGAACGCATACTTCCAAGGAAGTCACGAGCCAGGACTGGAGGAAGAACGAGGTTTCAGATCTCTCTTCCTTCATAATCTCCACCCTTGCGTGCGAACCCACGTTACACTGATGTGTAAGCAGGATAAACAAACCATGCAGGAGATTAAGAAGATGGCCCGGATAACATGGGAAACAGTCGTGCGTCCGACTGAGAAACAAGACGATGTCAGAGTCCTGGATATCCAAGGTTCAGAAAGGGCAGACTCGGAGCCGGAGGGCTACGATTTGCCTCAACCCAAAGTGTGCAGCAAAGCAGCAGCCCCAAAATGCGGGCCCAACCACCCACAGGGGGGTTCGGGGAACCAAGGGAATGACCCCATGGGTAACTCCCAGGTTCAGCAAGAACCCCGAGAAGGAACCCGTTTTCCAAAGAAAAGGAATGTCGGGTTTGAGAAGAACCCCAGACATTGGAATGAAAACATAGGGAATCGTTCCGACCAGCCATAGGAGGGGGTGATGCTGCTACATGCCCACGATGCTCCCATTGGAGGTCACAGGAGCTAAAAAGCTACCTACCACACCCTCCAACCGGTTGCATAATGGCCATTTATGCTGGACCGTCCGGAAGATGTCAGTTTTGCAACCGCATACACTGCACATCAGTACGTGACTAATGTACGCAGACACCACTGTACAAGTGGGTCCAGTCAAACCAGACCAAACCCTTTGAACAGTCTGCACTCCAAAGGGGGGTGGACCCACCACAATAGTGTCCACCATAGTTAAGCGTAGCATGCTTTATTCATGACATTAGCATGCACTAACACTAATACCACATTACCACAGGTAATGAAACTCCTGTTCCAACAAGGACAATTACAGGGTTTGGGCAAAACCCTGCCGGGTAACATGCTCACTGTAAACATGCATTCTGCTATTCTGAATAACAATTTGCATGCTCTGGATGCCTTGTCAGAAGTAATGAGATCAGACATAATGCGTGTAAGTGGTAAGCAATCTAATGCATAACCTTGTGAGGGAAATCAGCACTTAAGTTAACAGCCTGAGTGGTGTAAGGATCCCATCCTACTTGGTTCTCCTTAACATGGCCGAACAAATCCTTAGATCTGCCACTACCACCATTTGTGCAATCTTCTCAAATACATCTGGCATACAGCCTTGGCAGTGACACAAATTAGGATTTATCCTTAACTTACCCATTACAAGGGAACAGAAACTAGGGTAGAAGGAGCTGGTAGTCGATGGCTGGTCAACACCCCGGTCACCGAAGTCCTACTGTCATACGACCACCATGATACAGCCACTAAAAAGGCTACCAAACTGTGATCTAAACGGTTCCCCAAGGAACCACCGTGCACATTGACGATATTGTCCTCCATCATCTCAACGTCAACAAACATGACGCAGAAATTGAGATCATGGACGCATTTAGAGGTCACAACCTCACCATGACACCCTTCAACAGCAGCTCCATGCGGAACGGATGAAATTAGGAAAGTTCAGTCTCAAACCGACTGGCTTGACCACTATTTCATAGTCATAAGCAAATCGTCATCGTACCAAGAACACTACATTGGTTTAAAGTCGCCTTCGGGCTTCGGGCTCCTCCTTTAGTGGTTGGAACATCATGGCAGGTATTGCACACATCCAAACACTACACACTAGACTGGATGCAATGACACTCGTTCCACAGCGTTTCAAACACCTGTCTACCCCTCTACCACTAACTGTTCCTAACTTGTCCCAAGAACAGCCGTACTAACAGTAACAATCTCTTCCAGTTTCCTTTTCATAATAATTGAAAACTCAGGGATTACAAAGGGTTGTTGCAATGTTTGATGTGTTACCGATGCAAAAATGCTATGTTGTTATAAAGTTATGTTATATTAGCCTAGTTAGAATTCATCTGCCCAGATGTTGTCTACTATGACTGCCCAGATGTCAAAAAGTCTTTACGAACTGTTATACTTCCAGGAACTAAGCTCTTGCGAACTCAGGACACATGGACTGAACAACTTCCGGGTTGCTTTCATGGACTTGGGAACTGTTCAACTGTTGGTTTGCTCTCAAGGACTGTGGTAGGAACCCCAACCTTAAGACCAAAAAGGGGGGATGTAGGGCCTTGCCCCACTGAAAATGGCAGCAGAGACAGCATAAAGCCTTTGTTCTATGATCAAAGGTGAGACTTTGAACTCCATTTCCCAGAATGCATCGCAACCGGACGGAAGTCCCGCCCATGGACTCCATCTCAGACGTCATTGGTCAAAAGCGGCCGATGACCGATGACGTCATCCTCTTAACAAAACCAGAGCACATTTGAGATGCTCTCTCTCTGCATCTACCCGGACTGTAACACCTACAGGTTTGCGGTGCTCTAAAGAGACATATCTCTCTCTCTGCATATACCCGGACTGTAACACCTACAGGTTCGCGGTGCTCTAAAGAGACATATCTCTCTCTGCATCTACCCTGACTGTAACACCTACAGCTTCGCGGTGCTCTAAAGAGACATATCTACACCAAGGAATCCCTCCTTCTGGACAAAGAAAGACCACGTTTTTCTAAACCTCACCATTTGGCCACGGTAGATTAAGATTAACTTCGCTTTGTTCCAGTCGTGTAGTGTACAACCGGTTCATGTCATTTTCACTGTGAGACAACAGTGAATATATATATATAGGAAACGGAAAAGGTGACCAGCTTCCCTTCTCAATCGTTTTCTCTCAACGTTGACTACCTCTCACGGTTCTCGCGATCACCAGACCCGAGAAACAACGCAGAGACGCGTCTTTTCGCTGACGAGCGCAAGACAAAGGACCGAATCCAGATTTGCTTTCTCCTGACCGCTCAATGCAACAGGAATCCAGCAGACAACCCTGCTTAAATAACACAGGATTTCACAAGTAAGGCTTGATATCTGGGCAGATTTAGTTTAGGAACTGTGACTTTCCTTATAAACCTAAATCATATAGATTTGATTGCTGAATGTTCTGATGTTTTTGTTTTCATTTGTATGTTAACTGCGATCGCTGAAAGTTAATGTTTTGTTTACCACTGTACATTTAACTACGATCTATGATTGCTGTTTGGAGTTATGAGATCGTCATTTTTGGGGAAATGTTTATTTATTGAGTGATCTGAATCAACGATTCAATCGCGCTGTTCCCAGCGTGTCTCTGTTAAATTGCATG